>NC_072731.1:102330054-102630054 GCF_026930045.1 Uloborus diversus
TTATTTTAATGATTAGTGTGAATCTAATATACTACGCTGTCTTGATTAAAGTACAACTTAACTTTGTTATCTTTTTAGTTAATTATTGATTTGTGCATGAAAATAATTAACATATTTCCAAATTAGTAAATTTGAGAATATAATGATAATTTTTATTTTTAGTACAATGTCTAAAATTGATATATTTCACCTCTCATTATTTATTGTCACCTTTGTGACAGTGACATTGAACATGTAAACTTCTTTTTTTTTACATTAATTTACATGCTTGAAAATACTGTTCATGGAGGTGAGAATTCCAAATAACCACACTTGGTTTTAAAAATAAAATCTGCCTTCTTGTTTCTCAAAAAAATATCAACACTTCTTTATGGCTAAAAATAAACAAGGTTGCTCTCTTGTATCACGGGGAATAAAATGTGATGTACTGCCATCTGTCAATGAGAAATTGCATTTTGTGTTTGGCTAATGGAGGTAAGAATTTATTATGTGACGTAATCCATTATCTTATTAAAACAAACTAATTAACATATAAAAATATAGATATGCATATTAAAAACATAAACATTTAGTATTTGAGACACTTCTGGAAGAAATAAACAAATAAATACACTTTTAGTTAAACAAGTTATTAAGCAATATTAACAGTCACACTAAGTGTGTGACATGCCACGAAGGTGGGAATTTACATGCTGTGAACCAAAGACATATTAAAATAAAAACTATTAAAAATTGTTGGCAGATTTAAAAGGATATATTTTTCATGAAAATAAAAAATACTTTAAAACGAATTAGTCCTTAAAGTTTTTACTGTAAAAGGGAGGTGACAGCAAAGTTACACTTTTTGAAGAATGACCCATAAGAGAAAAGTAAATGCAATAAAACATTAACATTTCAAAAAAGTCAATATAAATAAATATATTATTGTTGCTGCAATATCCAAAATTAAAAAAAAAAAAAAACAAAAAAAAAAACAATAATAATCAAATAAATTTTTTTTTTTTTTTAAATTAACAACATGAAACCTAAAGAAGCTACAGGTAATTGCTTAAATCATCATTTGGATACCTCAATTGCCAAATCAATTAACTCCATTTCTTTAAAAAAATCCCAATTTCTGCTTTAATAGTGCTTTATAAATGCTTAGTATGTGAATTCATATTAAAGTTTTAGTTCAGTACATTTCTGACCATGTGATGGCAGAAAATGAGGCCTATTTACTCAACAATATGAAAACAAGGGCCTATTTACTCTTATGGATAATACCATCTTCATAAATTTTCTCTACTTTTTGTTTTATGGAGCTAGTCAATTTGGCAAGTGAGGCATCTATTTAATGATCAGGCATAGGCCATCAAAACGGGCAGATTATTAAAAAATGAAAATACACCACTTCAACTAATTCTAGTTCTGGAAAAAAAAAGGGGGGGGGAGTAAAGGGTAGGAAAAAAAAGCTATGGGGAAGAGGGGAAGGAAAAGGGGAGAAGCGTAAATTTGAAAACCTAAAAGCTAGACTAGTTCAGTAATTTTTATAGACATGACCCAAATGAAACAGAAATGAATCCACTTCGATTGCATTAATCAGTTTTATTAAAAAAGGGTTTGCAATGTTTTGGACACTAAAGAAAACACCATGATTTATACCATCCTGTCTATCTGATCCCTACCATCCTGTGCAGATGATTTTAATCTATTTGCATAGTTGAATTCTTGATTAAAATTCTCAATTTTGCATGCATTAATTTATTTTATTTATTTATTTTTATAATTGTAATCAAATTTTTCTATATTTATGGATGTGTGCAAATGAAAGTGTCAAAAATACAGTAAAAACCCCTCTAATGCGGACACTAACGGGATTTTTTTTTTGTCCGCAATAGAAGTGTGTCCACAGGACAGGGGTTTAACAATGTTGGCCTTCGAATCAGGGAATTAAAAATTGTCCGCATAAATGGGAGTCCCTTCGGAGGGGTTTTACTGTATATTGCAATATTGACTTAGATGCAATAAATGATAATTTTCAACTGTGTTTGAGACTCTTTTGCAGCTTTGGGTAGATTTTTTTCTTTTGACTATGGTGTCATTTGATGTTCGAAAACTAAATCAAATTACCACCAATCTACTTTCAGAAATGCCAATAATTTGTTTCTAAAAACCATCAAGCTACTATTATTTTGTTTAATGTAGTAGCAGAATGAATTATATTTAAAATATGAAATAAAAAAAGAAATTGCACATCTTTTAAAAAAAAATAAATGCTTACATTTAATCATCCAAATATTGTTCTTTAATCTCTGATTTTTTTGAAAAAAATCTGATAAAAATATCATGTAAAACTTACTATATGCAGATCCAATTAAAAAAAATTAAAGCTCTTTTTTGCACCTAAACGTTGCACATTTAATAGCACTCCTTTGCGCTACAAATGAAACTTTTTATAAAATATTTTAAAAATGAACTTTCAGAGGAAAATATTATCAAATATACTCATTAATTAAAAATTTTCTTATTTATTTTCTGCATTACAAATATTTAAGTAAATACAAATTGATTAAATTAAACTTCTTAAGCTCACTTTTGGACAGTTTAAGATACTTTCAGGCAGTTTCGGAAGGGAAAAACCACCTGTCCTGTCTGAATCTAGTTTTGGACATCCAAAAACTCAACCCTGTTAAAAAAGAGATTGGTTTTAAAGTTTCAAACCTTTCGGTAATCCAAGTTGTTGAAGTTCATTTAAAAGTGATTCTTCATCAATGCTATGCTTTGCAGAGCTAGTAAAAATAAAAGAAAGAGCAGCTATGGTAGCTTTGACATCCCCTTGTTCTGAAAAGAAAATTTAAGATTAAATTCACATAAATAAACATTTTGATAAAAAGCAATATACAAGCATAAATACTAACAACTATAAAACAGTGATGACATAGGTTTTAAAGATATCATTCTTTGCAGACAAAGAATTCACAACTAATACTCTACCTTCTAAGTTTCTTAGGAGATGATGACAGGCAATATGTTCAGACTTATTATTAAAAGTTACACGCTGAACTATTAACAGACGATTAGATTTCAGTAAGTTTTTGAACTTATGTTTATTTATGTGGAATAAAAACAGAATATCATAAAACTTCCATTAAAAATTTTTTTTTTAATGTTTTTTTAGCAATAGTGTTCTTATGTGTGCTTTGGGTGATTTTTTTTAAAAGTTTTTTAAAACCCAAACTTTTTTTTTATGCAGTTTTTCTCTTTACATAGTTTATTACAGAAATGAGATCATTTTAGATTATATTTAGACACATACATAATTTAAAAAATCCACAACATAATGATTTAATTACCATGATAAGAAAGGAAGCATTGTTGGTGAACTTGTTTTCGTACTAGAAACGGACTATTGTTTTACATTCCGTCCCTACTTAATCGGATAGTGGATAATCGAATACCCCACTTAGAGGAATATAAATCTCTGGAACAAAAAAAAACTCATAGCACTAATGTTAAATTTCCCCCCTTTAAGAAATATTTTTTTCATCCATACCCTGCTTAATCGCATGCATATTCAAAGTTTCTTGAGCTAAACTCTTTGTTTCAAGTCGAATTTTACATCTCTATCTTCCAAAGCTCAAAAGAGGGTAATCTTATTAGTTGGCTTCTAGGTGTAATCTTATCTAAAGTTGTAAAATGCATTAGGGGATGGATAGGAGTGTTGGAAGAATTGGACCATATGCAGTGAACGGGGCTTAAAATGTTTCTTTGATTGGCTCTGGTCCAGTCCCGTTCCCTCTAATGCCTCAAGAACTAGTTTCTTTTCTGTGTAGACAGTGGTTCCCATAGCTATTTAGTTCTTGTTCTTAGAAGAGACATTTGTCAATGACGTTGTTAGACTTGTTTGACATATGATGAGGTTCTGTAGCTGATGAATACGGAAAGGCTTTTTCCGAAATTGGTTGGTAGTTTATTTTCAGCTCTGCTTCAAACTGATTGTCGGGTAAAATGAACGCAAAAAGGATTGACATAAGCTTATATGTTCAGTTAAAAGTTTTGGAAGCAATTAAAAATAACAAAAAAATGCAGAGGGATAATTGCAAAATAATTTGAGATTTCAAAACTCAGGATTGGAGAATAAACCAAAACGCTGATGAAATTGAGGAAGAGTTAATTAAGAAAAAATAAAACTAAGTAAATATAAATTTTTTATGTATTCACATATGTTACTGCACGTATTTTTTTAAAAATTTCTTTTACAAAGATTAAATATCTTAATTTTGAGGATAGTCATGTCTCTATTTAAGTAACGAAGAATCACTTATGATTTATCGCAGTAATAACGAACATAAAACCAGCAAAATGCTTTAAAATATATTTCTTATATTCCCCGTATAATCGAACAACCCACTTAATTGAATAAGGCAGGTCCGAGCCGTTGATATTCGTTTAAGCGGGGTTGACTGTATTTGTTTTTACACACCATACTATCGCCTTCTGAAGTCAACAAAATTTAATGTCCATCTGGTTATCCTGAATGTTTATGCAAATGAAAAGAAGTCCCTTGAGGTGCTTCTGTTCATTCTTTTCTTTTAGGAGCTGAGTTGTTATTCTTTCTCTTCAGAAGTCTAAATACTGCATTGTTTGACTTCATGTAGCTTACAGCTAGGAAATCAACTAGCAAAACAATTTCAATATTTTGAGCACTGCTGAAATGGTTCCATCCACATTTTTTACTTCTCAGCAGAGGGCTGTAGCTTCCAAAAAGTTTGTCTAATACATCAAAAAGTCCCATTCCTTCAGTGTATTTTTTGATGAGATGAGGTTGTGGTACATCTAGCTTGTATTTTTATGCATTTGAGTAATGTTTTCGCACACAAATCCAAGTGCTTTGTTCGTTTAATACAGGGATTATCAAACGGTGGGTTTGTTGGCATAATTATAGTTAAGTTTAAATATCCAATATCCTGTTTAAGAAATTTAAACTAAGCCAACATTAAATGGACATGAAATGTCAAATTGGAGACAAGCAAAAAGCATATTTCAGAAAAATTCATTTATTTAAATATGACTAGAAAATATAGTAAACATCCCTGTAAAAAGACCCCCAAAATATCACAACAAATAAGTTCCATGTAATAAAGGATAAAATGTCACCAGTCTGTAGATGAAGTCACAGGTCAGTCCTAAGTTGACAATCCCAGGAACGCACAAAATCGACCGGATTAAACTTCGGGAACACAACACTTATCTTGATAGGAAAACCACATGGGAAGATTCAGTGAACTTATCCAGAAGAACTCATGGAACTCATTTCCCCGGCAATATCAATTTGCCGGACATAAAATAAGCACTTCTTCACCCGGACTCATTTCATTACCAGGACTTGAAATTCCAAAACTTGAAAACTACATGATTAATGCATCACCAGTTACATGCCACAGACTCCCGCTAACATAGCGGGGGAAAAAACCACACGTGAGCCGAACTAGGCCTCACGAGAAAAGCAAAACAACCGGAGATCGAAGAGAAGAGAGAGAGAGAGTGTTGCCACTCACCTCAATATATATATTCCATCAGCCAATGAGATTGCGTGCCTCGATGTGTCATGATATTAACTTCAACTACAACTCATTTATTTATTCCACTGCCGCGAATTTTCGTACTCCCTCCATGGTACGTGCGGTCTTAATCAAGTGGAATTAAATTCAAATCATCATGTGACAACTCAACTTTCTCCGAATCGACACATCGAAACACGCAATCTGCAATGGATTAAGAAAACAGTCGCCATTAATTATGGCGTGGAGAAAACGTCGATTGAAGTGTCAGCACCAACTAGTTGAATTATACCTTTTACCAGACTGGGCTAAAAGTAGGTAACAATATTCAACCTTAAAATATTTTCTTTAAATTATCGGTTGTGGACTGAGAATAAATAAAATAAAATTATATTTTATGCCAACAGGGTCGAGACCCCCCATGGGGGTCGGGGGATGTGTCCAGGGAGGTTGCAAGATGTGGAAGAAAAGTTTAAAGAAAATTAATTTATTGCTGTGTTTTTATTAAAAAAAGAGTACGCATAAAGCTTTTAACACACATACAAGTTGGTTTTGTGTTCTATTAGTTAGTGGGATGCATGAGCTTGTTTGGACTTAACCTTATTTCGAATGACCTTTGTAACACACAAAACAGTGTCATTCTCCAGCGTCACACGATTTCTAGATTTTGTTTTTAAATTTAACAATATGGAGAATCCTTGTTCACAGTTGTAAGATGTAGAAAATGTTTGTTTCTTTTTCGTACTGTGTGCAATGATAGAACTTGAAGGAGCGCAAGGTTCAATAACTCATAAAACTACCACAAGATTATAAAATCAGTAAGGTCTACTACTGTTTCTTATTATAAAATAATTCATGAGAAAAAATGCATGTTTATTTTACTAATTACTTGTGTTTCTAAAGATAAAACTTAACCGCTTGTGCAGTTTTTAGTTATTGTTTTAGTGTTTAGACAGAGTTAAAATTTTGGTAGGTCACCAAAATACTTAGTCTAAAAAGAGGATCGCGATGTTTAAAACTTTCAGAACCCCTGGTTTAAGGAATATACTAAGGAAACCACAGCATTATCACTCTAGTTACACATGCGCACTGATTTGTCTGACTGATAATCAAAGTTTTTTCTATCTTCTGTAGAAAGGAATTAGGGATTTTAGTGGGCAACAGGAACAACATTTATGGATTGCTCCTGTTGCATGTAGAACTTTTTTTGATAGCTAAGAAACTATCTCCTAAGAAGTAAAAAAGCTCTAAAGATATTCCTTATATACTTAGACGTGTCAGAAAAAACTGATAATAGATCTTTTACAACCCTGGATCCTAACTGCATATGAGGCGGTCCTTCTTCAAAATATGCCACAGCTTGTTCTGTAGGAAGCTCTCTTTTGCATTTTTTTTTAAACATTGATCAACAGTTCTTAAACATCAAACTAAATTTTGTATAACTTGAAAATATAATTGTGACTTACTAAAAAGCTTTAGAAATATGAGATGTTTAAAAGTCAACTAATATTAATGTTTCAGTATGGTGTAACAGTGCAGCTATCAGAATAGGTGCAGGTTTATAGCCATTCCCTCCGCCTTCTTGTTATTAATTTCTTTTATAAACCTCATACCCATTCAAAATGTAAAAAACAATTTGGTTTTGATAATATCTATACAAGATTAACATTGAAAACAAGAATATATAAGGGAATTAAATAATACGAAACTTGAAGTTTCCCCTTGGGGCCGAGCGAATCACTTTATAGAAACTGGACTCCCTAAAAGTTTTAATGTTACAAAATTTTGAATATGCTACTTTGAACTGGCATATCGTTTTGAAATATCACTGTAAATATCTGCAAGTATTTTAAAATCATACATTGAAGTATTTGTTAAAAACAAAATATCATAATATTTTCTGAAAAATCCAATTTTTGTAAAAATTTATGAGAAAAAGCTAAATAATTAAAAACAGTAATTTTTGAAAAATCACCATAAATAAAATAAGTATATAAACATTCAAACTGGAATTAAAAAAACAACTTCTAACTATGACTAATAAGTGCAGATAAAAACTTATTCAGTTTGAATGTTATTTTCTTGGGAGAATTTTTTAGTTTAAATATCATATTCCATTTTTGGAACATTGGCGGAAAATGGTTAAGTGTGTCATTTTAAAAATATTTTGTAGTTAATAAAAGCATGCAAAAGTATAAGAATTACCAACCATATTTGGCATCGGCTGTAAGCTTGTTCACTTTGTCAAACTAAAAACAAAGCAAAACAAAAATCAGATACACTTCAAAGTTTTTCATAATAATGCACAGAGAACAAATGAAAAAGGAAATCCATATTGCAATACTGTATTCAAAGCTGCCATATTGTCACCGAAATTTGCTGGATAAGAAAATGTTTAGGAGGTCAGAGTGACTTCCTATGACCTTTCAAACAGGGCACAATGGTCCAAACATGGAATGCGTGCAGCATATTTCTGAAATTGAAATTTCTTTTTTTTTTTAATGCTTTCCCAAAGAAAATTTTTGCGTTTTAGAGAGTGTGTCTGTAAGATTATAGAGCCCTCATGTTAACTCTGACTGTACACAAAAAGCCTGCACGAGCTAATGAGTGAGATCAACAAAGGTGGAAAGATGCATGACGCTGAGACAGAACAAAGTGCATTGTTATGATCTGCCCCAGACGGGAGTCTGATGTTTATTTTGTATTTGTGCTTAATGTGCTTTGTTATTAATGTGCATTAGGGTGGAGTGAAAAAAATGAATTTTTAATTTTCAGAAAACGGGTACCTGTCAATTACTGTGCACGAGGCTTGGTAACACACACACAATTCTTTAAAATAATTCATTTTCAGGAGGTCATCTTAAGTCTGCGCATTTGACTTAAAAATTTTTAATTTTTGAATATTTTTAGATTTTTCAAAAAAAAAAAAATCAAGTATTAGAAATGAAAAAAATGATGGGTGGTTATTAAACTGCAGAATAAGGACTAAAATAAACCAAGAATTTTTTTTTAACCATTTTTAGATTATGGTTTCAGTCTGCACCATTACGCCCAAAGATATACAAATCTCTCGATATGTCCGATATTTTCAAAATATCGATCCGATATGGAGTTGTCAACAAACAGACAAGTGTGGAGTTCCGTAATATACAAATCCTATACACTGATGGAAGACTTGATGACACCCTGCATTTAAGTAAGACAGAAGATGACAAAATGCACAGAATAACTATTAAAGAAGACCACATATTTCCAATAGAGGGGCCTGAATCGGGGTTTATTGATTACACCGTACATTGTCTGGGAAAGTCACTGCAGGGGTCTGTCCAGGATTTTTTCCCAGGGTCCGTCTTTTGTGAAAAATTAAATAATTTTTGTGAAAAATGAATAAATTTTGTGAAAAAATAATTAATTTCGCAAAAAAAAAAAGAATTTTTTAGTTAAAAACGAAATTTTATAATTTAGAGATGGCATAAACCTGCATCAATTAAACTTAAAGTTGAGTGTTTTCCTCTTCTATGTCGAGAATATCATTCTAGAGTGTTTTTCTGATATTTGGCGGAGGGGGGGGGGGCATCGCTCTCTGAAGTATCAATATTTATCTACCATTCTACATTTGGTTAAATTATACTACAAAATATTTCTGTCCAGTAATTTAAAATAATTGTAACAAAAAAAAAAAAAAAAAAATTCAGAATAGGGTTCAGCATTTAACTTTGTGACCCAAGACACTCTTAAAAAGCACAGAATTTCGTTTAAAAACGTATAAATTCCATGATTTTAACAAAAATAAAAAGTTATTTTAGTTGTTTACCTCTTAACAAAGCGTAATAAACATAAAAAATTCGAAAAATTCGGATTCCGATAGCGGATGCAAAGAGATCACAATTCTCAAAGTGAAGGCATCAAAAAGTATAAAAAACGACTTGTAAAAGAAATATTTTTGATAAAATTATTTTAAAATTGCATTTTAGAGTCCTATGATAAACATTTCATTAACATCTGTGGACACAGTTGAAGCAAAAAAAAAAAAAAATAATAAATAAATAAAATAAATAAATGAATGAAATAAAATAAACCATCTATTCAGCATTTTAATTTTTGACTCATAACAGAAAATGGAATTTTGCTTTAAAAAACTTGAAATGAGAGTTCTAACAGAAATAAAGAGACTTTTCATTTATTTGCATCCTAATAAAGCGAAGTTAGCTCGTAAAAAGAACAAAAATATGACTCTCATATCAGATTCTAAAGGATTGCATTTTTCAAAATGTAGACATCTAAAGAAAAAAAAAACGGTAATTAAAAGAGTTTATTTAAAGTTAATCATCCTTGTTAGCATCGAAAAAATCAAAACCCATATAATTTTTCTCCCAAAATAACAATTAAACATCGCACCCCGCACTGTAAAAACCGCAAATATTGACAAGCTAGTAAAATGAGAATATTTTCTAATCAAGTCATTATTAAGGGTTCAACGCCAGGTGCTAAGTGGTGATAATTTTGAAGTTGGTAACCCTATCTGAAGCGATCATATTTTTTTCCCCATCCTTACTATCCTTTTGCAGTTCTAAGTTCATTTCGCAGATATATATTATTATTGTTTATAAAATCATGAGCGGGGGGGGGGGGGGAGAAAAGTGCTTACCAATGCCTTTTCAGAAAAGTTTACAACAACATCGCTTCTAATTAGCTGTGATAAAACAAACAACCATTATATTTATTTGGCAGTAGCAATTATTTATCGCTTGCAGAAGCATCGCAAGAGTGCCCTATTTTTTTTCTTTCAAAATTAGCCGATTTTTGTATAAGCTGATCCCCTCTAATTCGACTCTCAAAAAAGGTTCAAAAAAATTATCGGTTTTATACACAGAAATATGCATTGTTTTGCTTTCAGATTTGCTCTTTCAATTAACAATTTGTGAAAGATCCGATCTTGTTTATCAGAATTTTGTGAAGGGTCCGTTTTGTTTGATCGGGATTTTGTGAAAGGTCCGTTTTGTTTGATCGGATTTTTGTGATGGGTCCGTTAACGGACCCAAATATCCTTTGGCCAGACCCCTGCAACTGACATTGAAAATTCTATATTAGCGTACTTCAAACAACCTCTTCACTCTTTGTGTCTGAAATAGTTTGCATTGATTCTGATGGATGCAATACAAACATGTAATTAGGAAATTGGAAAAAAAAACTTGGTAGATCTCTGCAGTGGGTCATTTGCTGATTGCATCCGACGAACTTCCTTTGCAGCATTTGTGGGCAAGCTAGATTAACCTATGGGAGGACTGAATGGATTTGCTGGTCCTGTTGATTGAAGCTTAACAGCATGCCATACTTTGAAATCAGTCTCAGTTTGAGCCCTTAGAGTTTGTTATTAAGTAAGATCAATCGTAGCAACAAAAATGATTTTAGTACTAACCAACAGCATCTTTATGATTTGTGCAAAGCAGTTTCAACTAAGAAAACATTCTAAGAATTAGAAAACAGAAGTTCAGGAATGCTTTCACATGCCAAAAGGTAAGACTACAGCTAACAGAATCTGAAGACTGTTTGTAGCCACTACTACTCCAACTGAAACTTTAAAAGAGCTCACTACTTTCATTGTAAAACTGGTGACTAGTTCAGGATTAAGTGCAATCCAAAAGTTACTAATGGAGCTACAAACTTGTAGGAGACAATAAAGAGTTGCACTGATCTCTCTGGAGAAAAATCAGAAAATTGTATCCAAATCCATCCAAATTGTATCCAAAACAATGCATACTTTGTTCACCCTGAAAGCATGTTGTTATCCTTGTTAGTTGATAAGAGGTTAGATAAAGATACTGGCTTTAAGTCGTATTATCAACGTTTGATCTAGAAAAAAAAAAGCAAACAAGTGAGAAAGTATCAGATCCCAAAAAATTGATTTTGGAGCATCAGAACACATTGATTTGGTTTCTTGGCATGATGTGAAAGTTACAGGGCCACCTTTTTACATGTCATTTGACAACATAGGATTTACAAAGCTTACTGGGAAGCTGAGAATTTAAATATGATTTCCGAATGCACTCTTTTTGAGCTTTCATCACTCACTCAAGTGGTTGAAAAGAGCTGTCAAAGAGGGTCACTCATTCTGACCGGAAGAAAAGGTTAAGTTTAGTAAAAATAAAAGCTGCTTCATAGAAAATATCCGGCCAATCTATGACCCCAAAAAAAAAAAAAAAAAAAACACAGTTTATCTATTAAAGACTAATCTAAAAAATGTAAATGTGTGCTCTCATTGGTTGTGCGGAAGGGAGGGGACAGGTGGTACTCAAAGTGCAACTACCTCCTCGTGGTGAGTTCTGGTAGTTCTATATAAGCTACCAAAGAACTGCACATTGTGAGGTAATAACAAAAGGATTGAGAAAAAATTTTGAAAACAATTTAAGTTCATATTGAAAGAAAATGTTAAATTATAAAAATGTTGAAAATATTGGAAACTTGTTTGAACTTGGGACGAAATGCGCAGACTGAAACCATAATCTAAAATCGTTTTTAAAAAATCTTAGTAGGGGAGGGTGGGCCACAATGAGGCAAAAAAAGACATATTTTTCATATATTGGTGAGTTCTAAAGAACAGAAACATATTTGATTATATTAAAGGTATCAAATTATAGTGTATTGCACCAAATTTAGCCCATTTAATGTTAGAAAGAAAATGTTATGAGGCTTTATAAATTCTATGAAAAGTGTCTCAT
This sequence comes from Uloborus diversus, assembly GCF_026930045.1. Classification (NCBI taxonomy): domain Eukaryota; kingdom Metazoa; phylum Arthropoda; class Arachnida; order Araneae; family Uloboridae; genus Uloborus; species Uloborus diversus. The sequence continues at coordinate 102,342,317 of NC_072731.1, forward strand.
TGTGGACCAGTTATGGGTCACTAGCTAAAGTGGCCCATAACCGGGCCACAACCCTCCCCCTACCTAAAGTGTCATAGTGGCACAGTTATGGGCCACTATGACACTTTAGGTAGGGCCACAATGGGACAGCTGAATAATCACTATTATTTTTACCTAAAATATTGCCATCTCATATGTTAATTCTCTTAAATCTCTCATACTTTTTCCATAACACATTTTTGAACTAGAACCAGAGTAATATAAAGCCTATCCTCTGACTCAGGCCCAGAGTTGCAAAGAAACATTTTTGCGTAAAGCATATTTTAAAAGTTTAAAATTGTTTTTTTAACACGCTTTTATTAGCTTCACTTGTATGTTTGTGAGTAACTCTCCTTTAGACTAAGAGCTAGTAGCTTATTAATACAAATACAAAAGTGACGACCAGCAACAGGCTCTGGGCCCAGCTAGACTGGTCCTAGTCAATTTACAATCCCCAGTGAAGATCAATGGCCCTCTTAAAACTGTCTACTCCTTTGCTCATTACCACCTCTTCCGGTAAGCTGTTCCAAGGTTCCACTACCCCTGCTAAAATAATAATTTTTCCTAATATCCATGTTAGCCTGAGATTTAAATAGCTTAAAAACAATGACCCCTTGTCCTGTTTTCAGTGCTAAACTTTAGCCCCGTAACATCTTTCGTTTTAATAAATTTAAACAAGCTGAATCATGTCCCCTCGGTCTCTTCTTTGCTCAAGACTGTACATTTTTAGCCTTCTAAGCCTGGAATCATAATCTAAGTGGGAAAGTCCACTTATTAGCCTTGTAGCCCGCCTTTGAACCCTTTCCAATACATTAATGTCTTTCTTAAGATAAAGAGACCAAAACTGAACAGCATACTCCAAATGGGGTCTTACCAAACTTCTATATAAGGGCAAGAAGAACTTCTTTTAGATTTATTTGAAATAGATCTATTGATAAACCCAAGCATCTTATTGGCTTTGTTGCTAGCAATACTGCACTGTTGGCTAAACTTTAAATCCTGGCTTATTAGGACCCCCAGATCAGTAACTTTGTCTGCCTGACTAATGACTGAACCTTGCAAATAATAACTTGTACACTTATTTCCATGCCCTAAATGTAGCACTTGACATTTCCCAACATTAACAGCCATACCCCATTTATTAGCCCACTCCGTAATATGATCTAGATCCTCTTGCAGCTGATTTGCTTGTTCTTCATTTTCTACCGTCCCCATAACTTTGACATCATCAGCAAAACAATTCATGTTCCCAGAAATATTTTTGTGAATATCGTTCATAAAGACAATGAACAAAACAGGCCCTAACACTGATCCTTGAGGAACCCCGCTTAAGACCTCACTCCAATTAGAATAATTTCCCCTTACAACTACTCTTTGTTTCCTTCCAGTCAGCCAATTTTTTACCCAAATGAAAGTTTTCCCTCCTATTCTTATATCAGCTAATTTGCTAAGTAGAGCAACATGCGGTACCTTATCGAAAGCTTTTTGAAAGTCAATGTAAACAACATCTACAGGCTTCTTATTGTCCAAAGCCATGGTAACTTGGTCATAGAAATGTAATAAATTAGTTGCACAAGATTTACCTTTCCTGAAACCGTACCGAAAACTAGTCAATAGATTATTAGTCTCTAGAAAATTTACTATCTTAATTTTCATTAATGTTTCAAAAATTTTGCAAACCACCGAAGTTAGACTCACAGGTCTATAATTTCCCGCACTCCCTTTAGACCCTTTCTTGAAGAGAGGTGTAATGTTAGCCAGCTTCCAGTCTTCTGGCACTGTCCCCGAATTATAAGAAGCATTGAAAATGTTTGCGATTACATCTGCTAATTCCTCTGCACATTCAACTAAAATTTTCAGATAAATATTATCTGGCCCCGGAGCCTTAGTCTCTTTAATTTTTTTCAAATGAAGTAAAACGTCATCCCTGGAAAATACAAAGTCCTCAAGCTGTACTATAGCTTATGTCTTGTTGGTGTCAACTGTTGAGATACAGTTATCGTTAAAAACACTCGAAAAAAAGTTATTAAGAACATTAGCAATATCACTATCGTCCTGAATTAAAATTTTGTGCTCATCAACCAGTGGCCCAATATGACTATTTCGAACTTTCCCCGAATTAGCGTATGCAAAAAACCTCTTGGGATTCCTGTTTATATTATCTGCCAGTCTTTGCTCCAACTCTCTTTTCTGAATCCGTACCAAATACTTAAATTTACGCCTTGCCTTACAATATTGGAGCCTATCTGCACTGTGACCTGTTTCTCTAAACCTATGAAAAGCAGCTTGCTTGTAATTTAGAGCGTCTTTAGTTTCCCTGGAGAACCACATTGGCCAAATTTTAGTGTTGACACCCTTTCTCCTAAAAGGAACATGATCCCTAACCGTATTCGCTAGATTTTCCTTAAACTCTGCCCACTGAAGATTCACATTGCTATTGTCCATTCCACCACTTTATGAGCGTTCGTAGCCGAGCACTTTAAGACGCGGGTCTTTGCTGACGTTTACCTCCGGGAATCATTGGGCGTGCATTCTAATCCTGTCTACATAGAAATTAAATTTATAATCTTACAACTCAATTTTCGCCCACTTTTTGTATCAGATTCTTTTAAAATTTGGAATGCAACCTCAGATCCAATGACAATGCAATATTCTGTAATCAAATTAATTTATTAATGATAAGTTATTAGTTTATTCTAAATAACATGCTTTTATTAGCTTAACTTTTATGTTTGTGGGTCCAACTTTCCTTTGGACAAATAGCCAGTGGCTTATTTGAATTACTTACAAAGTACAAATCAGAGCTGTGGAGTGTAACAATGTTTGCACATGAATTTACCAAAAAGCATTCAAAATGTATCTGATGCAAATAATGCAATAGAATACTAAGATACATTCCATTATAAAAGAATAATAGTTTAAAAAACTAAAAAAACATGCTTTTGTAGCAAAATTAACTAAAAAGTTAAAAATAATCTTTGGATGACAAGTATGTAAAGTAATTGATCAAACACTTAATTTTACTGTGATAAAAAAAAGTGTGGGGGGTTGCCTATTTAGGTTTTTGCATGGATAACAAGTGGAAGAAATTTAAGACAACTGATAAAAAGCCCCCCCCCCCCACGCTTTTTTTTCTATTACAGTAAAATTAAGTGTTTGGTCAATTACTTTATATACTTGTCATCCAAAGATTATTTTTAACTATTCAGTTAAGTTTGCTACTAAATTGTTTTTTTAGTTTTTTAAACTATTATTTTATGCTTACATACAAAACAATTTTAATTACATTAAGCAAAAAAAAAAAATCATTAGGATTTCAAGAAAAGAATAAAATAATAAATGCCAAACATTAATTGATGCTTAACTTATATAATTATTTTATACAACTATTAATTATAATTATAAAGTGCTTTGAAATAAGTACATAAGTACCATGTTTGGCAACTTTATTACCACCTAACCAGTTTTGTTTTGTACAAAGCTGTGTAGTAAAATAAAAAGTTCACTCGTAATAATTAGTTAAAATATAAATATTTTAAAATCAAGTCTATTTTTTATTGTTAAATTTCTTTTTTGGAAACTAAAACAAGAAGTAGATAAGTATTTTACACTTGCTTACTGCTGCTTGGGCCATAATGAGACATCTCATTGTGGTCCAAAAAATTTGTCTCATTGAGGCCCAAAGAACAAAATAAAAATTTTTACTTCATATTATTAAAATAAACCATGAGTTAAAAATAATTTAGCTGAATAATAGAAGATTAAAGTGTAAGTAACAACATAAACTACAACACTTAGCCTAATTGTTGAAGTTTTGCAAGATTATTATCAATGCAAGAAATTATCCAAATATAAAGTGTGTCCAAACAGGAAGCATTTTGGTTATGTTTGGTTATATTATATTATATATGTTATTATTGGTTTACTTCTCCTAGGTGGTGGTAGCTGTGATTAATCAAATGCAGATACAGTGACCAATGTGAATGAAGCAATGCAAGTTAAATTAGAAACAGCAATATACAAAACAAATAGATATTGTTTTCGTCCGAAATTTGCAGTCTTTGAGCAAAAACCAATCACGACCCACATAAGAAGAGAAAAATCTATTTTAGAAGATGAAGTTTATGGGGATCTTTTGCTAAATGTTACAATTATTCAATCTCTGCAAAACTTTCTGCAGTGGAGTCACAATATGCCTTTTTATCAAGCGCATTATTTTCCACGCAAAAATTGTCTGTCATCCCATACAAGCGATGCTTAGTTAAGATAGATTGGATTCTTTTTGGGCACACTTTTGCGTACTAAACGATAGTTGTTGATTGGAATGTGACTTTGTAGTACTCTGCAATTCATGTACGGAATTGGAGAAAACTACTAATTTAAGTAACAAAAGCAGTCTTTTCTAAAAAGTAAAACTTTTTCTATTTGACAGTGAAATTTAACTGTTAGAAGAATTAAGTCAATCTCCTGTAATCAGTTCCTTATAATTCCGAAATCTTGTGGATTGAGTTTGAAGCAAGACTGGAAAAAATAATGAGAAATGTTGTAGTTGTATATTACTTCTTTCCTTCATGACTTTATTTATATATAGATAAATGTGTTATCTAAAATTGTCATACTGTATTTCACTAGATAAACAATACCAAAACTTTTGAAAAAAAAAAATCAAAGTTTAGCTATACGCATGCAGTACTGGGCAGAAAATTTACATTTTATGATTTTTACTTTTCTAACACAAAACAAAAGGGATAGAATAACATGAGTTACTTACATCAATAGGTTCTCCAAGTATACTATTGACAACCTGATTGCACAGTAGCTTCATCTTAATGGAAGACTGAAAAGATCAATAGTTTCATTAAAGCTTTTGTAGGGTGATTCGCCAGTGGTTGACCGCATGCCAGTAGTTGACCACTCAAGCAATAATATGTACAAAACAAGAATGAATAAGTAGATAGTTTTAATCTAATTGCTGGACCTAATTTATAGCATCCTACAAAGTGTTCTCTTATAATTTATTAGTTGTAACTTAGGTTTTGAATGGAGGTTAGGACGGTACAATTATAAAGACATAGAAAAAATAAGGAAAATCACTTTTCTTACTAGTGAGAATTATCATGAGATAAAATATTCTATTGTATTCCTCGACGTTAAATTTTGTTCTTCAGGTTCATTTACTGATAAATGCTGATCATCCATGTTTGTATTAAGCAAATATAAAAAATTGCATCAATTTACTAATCATTTATGCTGGGATTGAGGGGTGGCCAACTACTGGTTGTCTAAAATGCAATTAATGCCAGTAGTTAACCAGAATGGTCAAGTAATGAACTTATGTTGGTTTTAAACTTTTTTCTCGAAGCCAAAGTGATTACAAAATTTTTTAGCTTAAGAAGAAATATAATGCTACTTTTGTTCGAAAAAAAAAAGTATTTTTGCAAGAAATTGACTAGCCGCCTGTCCGCTGAACCATTAGAATCAAAATTTGTGATACGGTTATTTGAACAGATGTTTTCCTAATCGCGAAAATTTTAAAGAACGTAGTACTAACACAGATTCTGTTATAGTAAACTAATTTCAGAAATTTCGAATTGCAACACCCACATTTTTCTTGCACAAATTGATCCACATATTAAAAAACCTCAAATTGTGTTGTTACGCATGGCGTGTGACAAAAACTTTAAAGATGAAAATTGTTTATCCTAGGGACAATATAAAAAAGAAGCATTTTGCATAACTCACAGGGTAAGACATGTATTAAAAGCACAAACCACTAAACACCATGTGCAAAGCTTAAGGACAAAATCTTTAAAATGCAGAGTGGAAAGCGTGTTTCTTCAGTCGGTGCTTAAATTTTCGTCACACGTCGATCGATACAATGCCATTTCTGGCTCATCAATACACTGATCAATTTGTGCAAGGAAAAAGTGGGCGTTGTCATTGGAAAATTTTAAGATTCTATCACTGTAACTGCAGCCATGAGATCACTGCGTTGTTTAAAATCATCAATCTCAAACGCATTCCTTTAAATAAACGTATCTAAAATTTTTGATCGATAGGTTCAGCGAATAGGCCGCTAGGACTCTGTATATAGGGAAAATTACTTTTGGACACCCCGTATAAACTATTAAACATTTTTTGTATAAGGGTTACTTAACAGTAATGTTATAATATTTAGGCATTATTCTGGCAGCTATGCTGACTAGATTTGGGTCGACGGTAACATTTGGGCCCTGCGACGACGAACATGATTGTGACTTCATATCTGCTTGAGTGGCTGCTATGGACTTGGGGAGAAATTAAACAGATATCGCTAAGTTGGCATCATTTTTAGTAACTTATTTCTGGCGCCAAATTTGGCGAGAAACTGCTAAATGTCGCCAAATTTTTTTAATTTAATAGGTCATTGCTGGCAGAGTTTATGTGCGAATGTTGAATTTTTTTAGCGATCGCTTTTAATTTATTTTGCGGATTATCCGCAAAATTTACTTATCCGTGGTTACCATGTCACTCTATTCTGCAGATAATTAGGAGTTTACTGTACCTACACTGATCACTCATAATATCAATGCATTATTTTTAGTAGCAATGTTTTAATATTTAAGCATTATACGAGCGATCTAGGGTGGCTAGATTCTCCGCCTGAGGTGTCTTCAGCGTCTCATATATCAATGATGTCATATGTGTTTGTAGTCTATAGGCTTGGCAAGAAATTGAACATTTAATATAAAGTTGGAACCATTTTTTGGTGACTTAGTTTTGGCGCCAAATGTCATGAAGTTTTTACGCAAGCGTTAACCGATTTTAGTCTTCGTCCAGTATCTTGAATTGGTATTAGTATCTAGTATCTAGGAATGCAGATCAAGAAATCTTTTTCGACATGATCTTTGGTAATAGTAAATTGGGATTAGTACACAAAAATAAGATTGAGTTTAAAAATAGTTTAAGATGAAGCTTAATTTTCAATATGGCTTTAAGTTAGTAACTTTTTCTTTGAATTTAATTTATACAATTGTTAATCGTTAATAAACTTGTTGTTGCATATAATAGGACTTTTTCATCACTTAGTTCAAGATAATTCACAAAACAGAAAATGAATTTGAAATTTATAGTTTGGCTAACTCTGTTTATGCATCACACTTAGCTAATTTATTAGCTTTGAATCATTAGTATTCTTAGCAAACCTTGGGCTATTACTACTCATGCAATATGCTAGAGAATTATAGCCCCTCCCCCCCAGGTGGGCACCCCTGGGATCGCTTGTTTAATAGTACATGTAGATGGGGGGGGTCCACATTAGATTCTTTTTTTAATGCATTTATTCATGATTTTATTATTGATGGAAATATATAGTTGAAAAAAGAAAACCTATACAAGAAAAAGAACAACAAACTAAATCAATCTCAACATGGACCAATGAGTAATAAAATATCACTAAACTAAATAAAGATAACACTAAGAAAAAATACCTGTGTTAAACAGCTATGTATCTAAATAATATTTAAAAAAAACACAAAATATGCAAATAATTTCAGAAATGTGATTCAGGTGATTTTACTTATGTCTTTTGGGATTACACGAAACCCCTTTTTCAATGGCAAGAAAAGAGTTAATGGATGAAAAGATATCTGAGAAAGATATAAGAAACCCCTTTTTCAATGGAAAAAAAAAATGAATGAAAACACCATCCAAGGACAAAAATGTGCTTACAATTCTAGCCAGAGTTGCTATCTCAGCAAGCACCCAGTCTGGGCAATCCAATTCTCCACAAAATCGAAATTTCTACATGAGGGATAAAACAAATAAAAGTTAACATACTCCAGATATTAAATAAATGAGAGTTCTAAAAGAAAATCCAAAAATAATATGAATACTTTTCCTATCATTGTTGCAAAAGAAATGTTATAATTTAAAACAGGTACCTAATCAGGAATGAATGTAATTTGCTACATGAAAGCTTATCTTTTTGAAAAATAAAATTGGAAAACACTTTTACATTATCTAAATTGCTCTTACCTCAGCAGATTATAAGCATTGGAAGAGTTTTAGCTGCCCCTTGATATTCACTAACTCTCAGCGGTGCCCTGATGAAAGCACACCCTGACCTCCCAAAAATGTTCTTATTATTGATTATAAATTTGAATATGGTATTGCAATATTGCACTTTTAACACATTTTTTTAATATATATATAATGATACCTGTAGTCTTTTATTAGATGTTGGTGGGCAGTTCTGCATGCTCATAATTTATCAGTCGGTAAAATCGAGTGATTTATCAGGTAAATTGAGAATCCCCCCCCCCCTTGCCTCCATTTTAGTCCCAGGTGCCCCCTGCTTTTTTTTTTTTCTATAATCAAAATTAAATCTTCTGTAATAGTAAGACATATTTTGATAGGTGTTTCTGGTACCAATGTAATGTATCCCACTCATCATATTTTTTGACTTTGTAGTACATAAAAGGCTGCAATAGTTAAAGATGTTTTGCATCAAAAGAAAAATGTGTCTGCAGAATAGAAGCTTTGCACTATAAAAATCCCTACAGCAAACAATTAGGTTATTTTTGGCAAATGCTGCTTGAAATGTTGATGTTGTGCCGATTGTATATACTCTAGGGCAGCGATTCCCAAAGACTGTTTGGGATAAGGATGAGTAGGGTTTCGCCACAGTTGCAAAAAATTCTACAGTAATTTGAGGAAAAAATAAAAAGTAAGGAGATCATTGATTCAAAATGTCGTGCCACATTGTAAATATTAGTCGTCATTAGCAGTGACATATTTGGCCGCCGAGGTGCCAGAAAATTTCTGCTGTGCATACGCCTTGAGCAGCCATTGTTTTTTAATGGCATATTTTTTTTCCGTGAAAAATATTTTCCTTTGAATCAATGTTTCAACATTGCGCATGTTTACAAAATACTCATTTTCATTTTATCACACCTAATAGCATTTAAGTTGAAGAGCTTTTTCATAATGTCAGATTGTCTTTGTTTGTTCTAATTTCATTTGACATCTTTCTCAATTCCAGATACTTTTTCCCTTTCAGGCACTGCTACTTTTTTTTTTTTTTTAACGGTGTGAAATATCATTGCTACTCAAGAAAACTTTATTTTAAATTCAAAACATGACCAAAGGCATAGCTTAGGAGAGCAGGAGGACACCTGTACCAGAAGCGCTAAATTGAAGCTATAAAATCAAAAAATGCAGTTTTTTCAACCTTAAATGAAAAAAGAAAAGAAGTCTATTGTGTCGATTAAAATCTGCGACAGGGACCGTTCAGATACAAGAAATGTAACGCGTCCACATTTCCCAAGATCATTAAAGATAGCCAAAGTGTTCATTTTCTTCAATTGTTGAGCTCCTCAAAACGTCTATGTAGGCTATCTTTGATGATGTTAGGAAAAGGGATGGGGCTTCAATTCTGAGACAATTTACAGGATGGTCCTGAACGTCTCACTTTATTAAGAAAATTTTTCGTATTTTGGACTTGAATTTCAAAAACTAACTGGAGGAGCCCTTTCAACTTCAGCCCGCCTCAAAAATTATAAGGATGCAAGGCTCCTAAAATTATAAGGATTCAAGAAAAAAACAGAAAATGTTCTGGTCAAGAACCCCCTAACGCCTTCCACATTATTAAAGGTGAATTAAAATTTCGTATTTAAAGCCTCAATTTCAAAACTAGTTCAAGGGAACAGCGCACGAGGCTGCAGTCAACAAATGTCCAAAATTTCGTTTTAAGGTTGTTAATTCTGAAAACTTTTTGGGAGAGCCTCCTCTTCTCCTGCCCACAAGAACCCTCTCCACAACTTTATAAAAACTCGTTTAAAATTTCATTTTTAGAACTTCGATTTCAAAAAATTGATGGGCAAGAAAGGGTACCTGATCTCTATCCCTTCCTTTCAATTTATCCAAAAAAGTCAAAAATTACCTTTTTCGGAATTAAATTTCAAAAAATATCCAGGGAGAATCCTGAACCCCAACCCTTTTAATATCACCCAAGATTTAATTTGATAAATTTAAATCAAGGGAAATTAAAAAGTTCATTTCACTCAGAATAGAAATTACTATTGCATACGTACGATATCAATTTTGAAAAAAATCGTGGAGCGCCCGGAACCCCATCCCTTTTCCTAACATCATCAAAGATAGCCTACATAGACGTTTTGAGGAGCTCAACAAATTTACACACCCCAACTCTATCCTTCCCCAACATCATTAAAAAATAATCCTCCCTTTTTTATCATTTTTAGAACTTCAATTTTTAAAATATTCTCGAAGGAAAATGTGCAATCCACATCCTTCCCATAAAATCATGAAGAACGTCTGCAGTTACGGTTTTAAGACTTAAATTAGAAAACATTTCTGAAGGAAATTTCATGAAGTACATATCTCCCACATCATTGAAGTTCGTTGAAATTTTGTTTTTAGTACCTCATTCTCAAGAAGATTCCAGAGGTGCGCCTCTGACCTTAGCACTGTGCCAAAATTATTAAATATTGTCCAAGTTTTCGTTTTTAATACTGTAATATCGAAAACTTCCAGGGGAAAGTTTCCGAACCCCAACCTTTCTAATGTTGTTTATGATGGCTTAGTGTTGCATATTTAAGATTTCAGTTTTGAAAAATATCCGTGGAGAATCTCAACTCCTATTCCATTAATGCTGTCTAAGATCTTCCACAACTGTGTTTTATCATTTGAATTCCAGATCGCAAATATTTCTTCTTCCAGTCACGAACAATAATGGGGCTCCATGACGTAAATGTAAAGCACCTAGGGTTCCGTGGCTTAAAAAGTTCGGGAATCGCTGTTATAGGGTGTATTGGATTTTTTTTTTTTCAAAATTCAATTTGTTAAGTTTACAAAAAATTGTCCGTACTAACCCACATCTTACATAAAAAAATTTTTCAAATCCAAAAATATTTAGGTGTCCCGCAAGAGGCCTAAAGTTTATAATTTTCTTTAAAAAATCAATATTTTCTAAATATTTTTTTTGAATAACAGAAAAAATATTAAATTTTTTTCAAGTTGAAAATTGTGAATAATAAGGTCGGGAATTATCGTCAAATAAAAGGTTTTGCTCTCATGCGGCATTTTGGTTCCTGCATAGTATGGAAAAAAAAAGGATTTTTCAAAAGTTTAAGTTAGAATTTTCAATATAAATGCATCAGCTTTTAAAATTTTATTTCGCAAATGTTGGTTTAAAAATATCTTTGCTAATAAAGAATTTTTACATTTTTTTTTACACAAACATTTCTTTATGTTTAAAAGATAGAAATTATTTAAATTTGTGAAGTTTAGAAAAAAATTAAAGGTTATAAAATAATCTTGCAAACATAGCTTTCATTTAATTACATAAAAGTAGGTTATTACAAGAATTAAGTTAAAAAAACTAAACACCAAAACATATGTAGAATATTGTGTGTATTATCATATTATATCAAGTTTTCCTTTTTCCATACTACTGTTTCTCAACATCTCTAAAAGGATGTGTGAGTGTTGCTGGAGGCTTTTTCAGTACACCATTTGTAGAGTATTGCAAAGCCACATAATAATAAGTAACTATCGTTTGGAGCAAAAAAGTGTATCCTTCGCTTTGTATGGGATGGGAAGGGATTTTTGCCCCAAAAGTAATGCAATTGATGAAAATGTGAGCTATGGCTCCACAGCAGTTAGTTTTAGTTTAAATAATTGTGGACATTTAGCAGAAGATCTCCACAAACCTCATGACCTTCTAATATTTTTTGTTTCTTATGGGAGTCATGCTTCGCTTTTGCTCAAATTTCAGACAAATACGATTTTTTTGATTTATGTACTGCTGTATCCATGCTAACTATAATGACATTGGTCATCGTATCAGTGCGTTTGATTCATTACAGCACAGAGTGAACACTGATTTCACCAAGCCAGTTTCAGTAAAAGTTTTTAATTTTACCTCTCACTTGAAAGAGACAATCAAAAACTTGATCCGCTTAACCTACTGTGAGTCATCCTGTGTTTCATCCAAGTTTCTGTCGCCTCTTTACGAATATTGCAGATTAGTCAGTTATTCATCCAAACATAATTTTTTCAAGATACCACCCATATTTATCATATCAGCTTCATGGTGACAAAGACATTGGCAGGCATTTTCTACAAGGTTAGAAACCATAATGAGGTTTTTATAGCTTTCTTCTTCAGAGAAAAATATTGTGCACTTTTAGCAAGTTCAAGGTTTCGAGTGTTTTCCTTAAGCTTACTGAAGTGTTCCAACATTGTATTCTGGCTGCTCCAGTGGGTTTTGCAATCTGTACTACACTTTCTCAATTTTTTCTAAAGCGTAAATTTCTGGGTTTTGAATTTTAGTGTTGGTTTTCAAAAACTTTTATAATTTTTATGCATTTTCTCAACTGCTGAATGTATGAAACTGAAACCTCGATTGAGAACACAAATTCGTTTTCAGCCTTCATCAAATGAGACAAAAGTTTTCTTACTCATTTTGTAGAAATACGGGAAAAGTGATTCAAACTTCAAATGATGCTTGTGAAAATAATCGTTTTATGAGGGGCAAAAGTTATAAAACGTTTGCACAGCAGATCTTTGCAGGTTTTGTTCTTAATCCCGTAAAATATCATGCGGGATCCCACAGAATTCGGGATTGGAAACCCTGTTTCTAACCATCCACGTGATCTTGTAAAATACTTTTTTTTTGTGGAAACTACAGAAGTATAGAATAAATGCAGGAGACGTAGTCGCAACTCTACAGCTTGAATACGCTACCCTTGCGGGGATTAACAATACCACCAAAAGGTAAAACATTCCATTCCATGTGTTTTCTTTAGGATAAATTACTGGCTTTAGACAGTTTGTGGTGTAAAGCAATTTCAGAGGAATAGAAAGGAAAGCTTCCCACAAACACGGTGAAAAGTTACTGTCAGTCATTTAGCTTCAAAGCAAGTTTTAAGTTACGGCATTCGTTTCATCCGCCATTAGATAGTTACTGCAGCGCCCCTATAGTTAATTGGAGTTGCGAATATTGTTTATGATACTTTTTTCCCCCTTGCTTTTTTCTCTGACACTTTACTGCGTACATTTTTCGACTTGAAATTTTTTTTTAAATTTTTTCTGTTATTCCAAAAAAAAAATTTAGAAAAAATTTATTTTTTGGAGAAAATTATAAACTTTAAAGCTTTGTGCGGGACACCTTAATATTTTTTGATTCGGTTGAAATTTTTTTCTGTAATATGTGGGTCGATAGAGGCAACTTCTTATGAATTTGACAAATTGAATTTAAAAAAAAAGTATTTTCTGATACACCCCAATATACTTGCGCATAAGTCGTAAGTCGTACCCCCCCCCCACTCCAAACGACTACCAACTTCATTTGGAAAGAGTTTCATGGGAGAGGGTGATGTCAGAGGAGTCTCAAACAAAGACACTATCGGCAAAACAATTCAAAAGGACTAAGCATGCATTTGGGGTGGTATGATGAAAATTTGATCGGTCTGTGAGACCGCACGTCCCCTCTTACGGGTTTAAGAAATTATTCAGCTCAAAATTGAAATTAATAACTGAAGAATTATATAGCTAGAAAACATCCTTTACAAGAAACATCTTACCATGTTACAAGAATTTCAAAAGTCATCAAAGTTACCACGAAAACCACTCCTCAAAGGACTTGTTAAGTCAAAAGCTTAACTTTCAAACTCTGAAAATTGTTTAGAGTAAAGAGGCTAGTCTGAAGATAAAAAAAAAAAAATACGCAAAGAGTAAATGAACATAAGTTTAAAAAAATTAGCTCTTGTCTAAGCCATGGAATGTGTACACTCCCCTCCCACCAAACTTTTCACGAGAGTAAGGAAAGTAAAGAAGAGCACGAATGCGCGAATCGTCGCGGCGACAGATAAACAAAAGAAGCGCCAAGTCGCAATCGCCAAAATCTGATCAGTCAACATCAAATTCCGGCGATTTGTAAAAAAGCAGGCTCATCATTTAGGTGCCTGGTAATAAGAAATTATAAAATTTCCTTTTAAAATTGCAAATTCACTTTCAAAAAAAAAAATATATCAAAAATGTGCATATTTGATGAGACCGTAGCCTACGGACATATGCACAGTAAATTTAATTTTTGTATTTCAAAACTCGTGTGGCAACACTAAAACCTGTTTTTTAGTCTTGTGCTGTGTTCATTGAGGAGCGCGTCTGATAATAGGAACCCCGGAGGGGGATTGCGCCGAAGGCTAGGACCACCCATGGAGTTAATGAGTTACCCCCTGCTGCGCAAGTAAAATTTGGGGTTGCCGTATTTGGCGCATTCTCGCTTAGCTGGCGATTTGAATAAATCTTGTTTTTAATACAGTTAAAGCATGGGTTGAAGTTAAAATACACGAAGAGTTGAATGTAGTTAATGACGCAGTTAATGCAGGCCTTAGTTACGTACAACAGATATCTCTAAAGATAGTTCTTTTTAATTTAAATGTGCAATGAACTTTCAAAAGTACCGTTGAAAATTTTAAATTAAACGGTTTAGATGAATTTTAACTGTTAACTACTTATATTAATTGGCATATCCTGGCATGTTTAAAAAAAGCGTATATCTTGAACAAAATCGATGCATTTTAATTAAAGGAAAGTATTTTCTGTGCAAGGTATGTGAATTAATTTTTAATCAATTAAATCATTGAAATTTTTTTCCATTTCCTTCACATTTGAAAGTCTTAACTTCTAAGGTCGCGTTCGAATAGAGTGACCAATGGGTTCGAGGTACGATATTCATGAATTGGGTTCGAGGTTAGGGGAAATTACTTGGTCCGTGAGTTTACAAATATCAATGTTAAGTACTGGTAAAGTTCGCCGTTAAAATTCAAGATTAAAATTATGTTTTTGTTCTTTTTATTCCATATTTTTGGTTTGGGAGAAAGATCACATTATGCCGCACTTCTGCTTGGCACTCGAATGCGGGAATAGTGAATCATCATGTTGTAGCTTAAAAATGTAGAAGCTTCCATACCTTTGCTCGATCATAGTCTTAAGAAAAAGCATGTAAAAAGATAATTGGATTCATAATGGAAACATCGATAACAAAATGGATAGCAAAAGAGAGTGCTAGTATACTTTAAAATCTACCATACTCTATTGCTGACTTTTTTGTTCTATATGCTACATTTTTTTTTTGGGTGACAGGTAGGTAAGAACAGTTATTACTCTATGTTATTTCAATTATGTTGTTTTGATGTTCAAAATTTTACATTGGTTTCATTTGCTTGTGTAATGTATAATAATCAGTAGACGTTAAATCCCGGTTATCACAAATTTGCCATTTCAACTGCGCTTGCGCGCGGACTTAGCTTTTTGGGATTTCTGTTTTAAGATTTTGTGTTGCTTGTTTATATTTATACTGAGCTAGAGTCCCAAAAAATTAATGACTGCGATTAGAATATTTTCACTGCGATTTTTTGATATATTACATGAAACTGCGGATATGAATAACTGATAATCTTTATAATGAAAAGGGGAAAATGACACTTCCAATATTTATTGGTTTGAAAATATTTATTTAACGTAAACCTAAAACCCGTTGGGTACTTCAAAAATGATTGGAATATGAGTACAGATGTCCGTCTTTTGTGGATATTTTACGTTAGGCTTAAATAGCAGTATTATACATTTTTATTTAGGTTGATGGTTCGGCTTTGTATTAGAAGTGATGCTGCAATTCTAGTACGCTCTTCTGAAGTTGAAAATTTAGCCCTGAAAAAGGGCCATTGATAGAAAAATCAGACTTTGAATCCATTAATAATTAAGACTCAAAACTCAATCTTTACCGAGGCCTAAAAACTAAACCAGAGTTAGCTTTGTGATTTCTAATTTTTATCTGTTGCTATCTCATATTTATTAACAAATTTAAAATGTTAGCAAGATTTTTGAAATCAGCTAAGTCTGTGTACAAGCGCAGTTGAAATGGCAAATTTGTGATAACCGGGATTTAACGTTGAGTATAATAATCAGGATGTATTGATATTGTTTGTTGTTATTATAAAAAAACTCCATTAACAATTGAAGTTACTTGATTTTTTATTCACATGTTTTGCTGTTTCACAATTTGATGGATTTCATTGAATTTAGAAACAAAAATTTACACATTTACAGTATAGTGCAACCTCAATTGAGATCTTGATAAACTTTAAAACTGAAGTTCTCTTAAAAAATTTCTGCAAAATACCACTGTATTTCTCCAGAGTCTTTAGTGTCATATCTTAACCAACAGCAAAAATGTCAGTGAGTAGAGTACCACAATGATACCAGCTTGGTTTTTTAATTATATTTGGTCTTTTTTCAACATTATTAATTGGGAGAAACAGGAAATTAGCGAACAACATTTGTTGCTGGCTCAGAGGCCATGTTAGCCTAGTCGGGAACTAGGGGCCCAGTTGGAATCTGAGACATACAAATGTTAAAAGTTTTATGAGAAGAGGGAGACCTGGTGAACAAACTAACAAGGGGCCCGAATTGGCTTTATGCAGAGCTGAGCTCGCCAAAATAGGTTCGACGCAGAATCGAATTGGGTTCGCTTTGCAACTCCTTCACAAAGATCTGCAATGTAAAAGCGGCCGTTTCAGAAAATTCTACACTGTAAAAGCAGCTCATTCATAAAAATTCGCGTCATGAAATAAAGTTCTAAATTTAAGGTGGCCCTTGCCACCTGGCGATCCAGTGTGACAAAGTGCCGACCCCCAAAAAACGGTTTTTGTGATTCCATCACTTGGACATTAACAATTGCCTTCTTATACTTCATATTGTGTAATTAAAGGTTGCACAAGCATCATTTTGCCATGCCCATATATAACCTGACAATTCACAATAATTTCATTTTCAAAAATAAAGAAAATTTAGAAAATGAGTATCCTGTTATGTTGCTTCAGAAGAATAGAGAAACTGCAGATGAAGAGCCTAAGATAAGCTCCAAAGTGAATTCCACTCTGTACAAATAGATAATTTGCCCGATGTTGTGCTAAAAAGGGAGAGGATGGATAAAAAATAGGCTGCTTTGAAGAAATTTAATGTCAATGGTTCATTGAAGTATGAAAGGCTCTCCTTTTCTATGCTTTTCATTCTAGCCATACCTCACAGCAATTCAGAGTGCAAAAGAAAATTCAGTAGTGTCAGAAAGACGAGGACAGAGCTGTGCAGTCCTGTCTGATAATAACCTGGATAACATTTTAATCATTAAGAACTTCCAAAAAAAAATATATTGTTTTGAATAAGTTAGGGAAATAAATTTTTTGAATGTTGCTAAGTCAGCAACTTAAGAAAGCTTAAGTTCCAGTGAAAGTAGTTTCAGCAAAAGCAGCTGACTGCATTAATTTACGACAGAAAAAGTAAGATAATACAGCAAGTTATTAGTTTCTTCCAAAAGAATAATATTAATGCATCCTACAGAAAAATATAAGACAATATTTTAAAAGTGCACACTTAATAAATTTTTAAATGCACAAGCCTGCCTTTTTGAAACTAACTGCTTGTTGTAATCCTATGCTTTTTTTGAATCCAGTTTTTTTTTTTTTTCTGTGCTGATTAATTACAAGTAAAGATTTGAAAATATAATGCTTTCAGTTTTAACAGTTTGTTGTGTGTTGGTTAAAAAAGTGTACAAATACACCCATGGCATGCATTGTAAGATTTTTAAAGTAGATATGTTGGCAGCTACACAGTAGAACTCTACCACAACTATCCGAATTGCTTTCAGAATTTGAACAAAAAATTAAGGGCGATTGCACTTGCTGTGATTTGCAAAATGATGATTCTGTCGACTTATGCTATTATCCTTCTCTCCGCAGCAGCATTGTTAGTACACTTAGCATGAAAAGCGTTACCTTTCTACTTGATTGATTCAAAGTTTTTTTTTTTTAATAGTTTTTCTGATCTTCAACATTCATACAGTAAAACCCCTTATACCCCTAGTAGTATATACCCCTTTTCCCTTTTTTTGTTGTTCTAAATAAAGTATGTGTCTTTAAATTCTTGTATTAAACATTTTATCTGATGCATATTTCTAATTACCAGTAAAGTTTCAAAGAATCGAAACAGAGAGATCATTTTTTAATAAAAACGACTAGTTCGCCGTCAACGAAGGCACTTCCAGCAGATAGACGATTTTACGAGGGGTATGGTGATCGCATTGAGAAGGGGAGGTCGGTCCGTACGTCAAATCGCAGTTGATACCCACATGGATGTGAGCACGGTGCATCGGCTGTGCCGAAGATGGTTGGAACAACGGAATGTGGCAAGATTGAGGGGTGCAAGGGCAGCCAGAGTGACGTCAGAACGCGTGGATCGACGCATCCACCGACAAGCTGTAGCAGACCTACAAGTCACTTGTTCCTCGATTCTGCAGCAGGTGCAAGATACCCTGAATGTTCCCATGTCAACCAGAACCATTTCCCGTCTGGTCGCACGTGGTCTGCAATCACGGCGTCCGCTAAGAAGATTGCAATTGACCCCCCATACTTTTATAAAATAATAATACTTACATTGTAACTACTAATAATGCTTTTCAAAGATATCTTGTTTACATATTTGGTTCTCCAAAGTTTTGATGATTAAGAATTATTTAATTTGAACCATACGTTAATTTTTAACAATTTTTTTAACTAACTCATTTGCAATGTTAAAAATGATCACAGAAAACACAAAGGCACGTTGTAGTTCCTTTATTATCAATTTCTTTTGAATATACAGTAAAACCTGTAAAGTTGACCACCTGTCTATGTTGACCGCTTTTGTCAGGAACGGAATTCGTCCCCTTCAGAAGGAATTCAAGTTCTTAAACAGCGTCAACACAGCTGTGAATAAAACAAATATAAAATATCAAAAAGATTGTTGTAAAAACGCCATTAAAATAAGAAGCACAACCTTTCTTTTTTCTAAATTCTCATTTCAATGGCGACAATAGTACATAAAACTTGACCTTTGGGAAAGAAAATTTTTTCCCTAAAAGTCACCATTAGAATGCCTATATCAGTGTTTTGGAATAATATTAACCTCCCATGGAAAATCTAAGTCATGATTAGTTATAAAAATCTTCACCAGTAAAGGTCCAATAGTATAAATAAAAGAACAATATTCCCATTATCTCCATTTAAATACAGATATTAGTTCCACAAAATCTTAATTGGCATCATTAATCCTTAAAATCACACATACAAGGGGGGGAAGAAAATTGAACCTAAATAGTATTTAATGATATTTTTACCAAACTTGATTTGGCGGCAACTTATTAATGGCTGTAACGCTGCTATTTTGAACACACGCTACATCCACATTGTCGTAACTCTGTCCTCCAAATTGCTGCAGACACGTATTTCAATGTTACAAGGTACGCCTTTCTGAATGCAAAGAAGTGTAAGTTTATGGATTAAAAGTCATTCAATCAAAGATCCAAAGAAAGGACTTTTCATCCAGAAGCTCACGCTTCTTTGCATTGAAAAAGGTGTTCCTTGAAACACCGAAACACAGCAATTTGCAATTTTTGTGCTTTAAAATGTGGTGGTTAATTGATTCATTTAACTGGATAAAATGTTTTCTTAATATAATTCATAAGATATGTTTTTTAATTCTGTTTCAATATTTGAAAATTCAGTTAGTGAACTATAGATAATGATTATTTTTTGATGCATCCGCTAAACATTAGTGCATAGTTTATGGTGTAATAACACTTGCCGACAATTGAAAAATTTTCTAAGTGTTTTAGTAATTGAAATCTTTCTGAAGAAGTTCAGGGTTAGCTGAGAAATAATATGTAAAGCCAAAGATGTAAAAGGTGTTGATAAATACGTGTATGTTTATTTTTCTTAATTTTTGAAAAAGTTTAATATAAGCCGAAGGCCATCTTTTCTTTAAAACGTTAAAGCAATAGCCTTGTTCTGGTCTGTTACAGAAATTGCTGTCAGTAACTATGAATCTGGTGTAAGATAAGCTGTGCAACCTTTTTTTTTTTCAATTTTTATTTTTTCCTAAATAGCTGCGATTCAATCCTAAATAATACTGCTTTTATTGCACTCGAGGTAATAAATTAATACTTTTCGACTTACCTTTTTTTTAGCAGGCTCATGGATTTAATTCTAATAGGATCTTCATGTATTTGTTTTCGTCAAAATATATAACTTTGGAGACAAAATGACTCTCTTGGCGAAAACCTGTCACAATATATCTCTTGAAAAATCAAAGAAAGCCTTGTTTTATTATAACACTAAAATATTACTTCTTGCTTTGGCGAAAACACATTGCAATGTAAGCGTTGAGACTCTAAAAACTGAAAACAGACAAAAAAATGTGAATGTATATATACAGATGGGAATATGTACAAATGTTTGGTTATAATGCGTACATCTAAGAGGAATATCGAAACTTATTTTATAACTTTCTTATCCAATGTTGCCTGTCGCAAGTTGTAGTGTTATTTACATACCTATGTAACGGAATACAACATATAATACATATACGGAATAAAACATATAGATTAAAAATAAAAATGAAATAAGAGACTTTGTCTATGACTTACTGTGGTAATGTTCAGGTGAGGCAAACAATTTATGCTGCAGGTACATAGAATCCAGAACAAAGGTTCAAGTTTGTAGCCTGGATGATCCAACTTCAAAATCCTGTTGTAGCAATAAAAACCAACACTGATAACCGAAAAGAATGCCACTACGTAATGCTTATGTCAGACAAAAGTCATAACAATAGTGGCACACCATTCAGTCAAGTTAGTGAATTAACTTCGTCCCTCTATTAATGCACTATTTTTTCGTAGACAAATTAAACCTGGAAAAGTTATGGTCAGCAAGTCAATAAATTACATAAATCTTTTCTAAATTGCAGATTATTAGACTATTTAACACATTATCAAATAACTAATAATATAAATACTTCATTAAAATTTTAAATTTCCTGATTTACATCATGGTCAGGTGAAATTCTCAAACCAAATTTTGTCATTCCACTTGGCCAAAACAGGGCAGTTGTAAAAATTTAATATTTACAATTGTCAACAAAAACTATAGATTCTAAAATTAAATAACAGTAGGCGCCGCTTAATGTGATCACTTTGGGGGGAAAGCAATTTCATAACAATAACTGAAAAGAATCCAGCACACAATAACATTGACTTTTTTTCAATTAGG
The DNA here is from genome assembly GCF_026930045.1 of Uloborus diversus. NCBI lineage: Eukaryota > Metazoa > Arthropoda > Arachnida > Araneae > Uloboridae > Uloborus > Uloborus diversus. The sequence continues at coordinate 102,363,487 of NC_072731.1, forward strand.
AAGCATTCATTTTTACAACTGCAAATTAAAACAACAATGAGTCAACTAAATGCAGTTTTAAATTATGAATTACTAAATTAGTGCGTGCTATGAAGTATTTTTTGCCAATTTTCCAAGCAAGATCTTTTGTTTTCCGTCACATTAACGGACTGTTTACTGGTGTATTCTTTTCCCCGACATTAGTAAATCAGTTTCGAAGCAAATTCAACTTCATCATATTTTCCAGCATGGTTTTGCTTTTGTTTAATCTTTTATTTAGCTTTGCTTTGTTTTCAGTGATGGCTTAAGCCTCGAAAAAGTGAGGGGCCCCCCTCACCTGGTTTTTAGAGGAAAATTTTTTTCTTTTAAATATTTAAACTCTTTTAAAATAATTTGTATTAAATAAGTAAAATTAACTGCATTTTAAGCAACAAAATACTTAAACTACAAAGTAAATCACAAAAGATATTGATACCATGTTTAGGTCCATGATTGCTGGTAGGGTTGTGCACTTTCACACCTGACTTTCAAAACTAAAATTTAACTAATTAGGTAATGAAAAGCTACAAAATACCACGAAAATCATTAATCTCACGTTTATGTCCATTACGCTTTCAAGCGCTACAGTACGGCTTGTAAGGAAGGGGGAAGAAGAACTGCACAGGACAACTCCGCGGGAATGTGTAGAAATTAAAGCCTTTAAAACGTGGTTTTAGGCCATATTTATTGACGTGAGGGGGCTCTCCCCGATCTTTTTTTTTTTTCCTTCTTTTTAAAAATAGAAATCAATTTCTTCTCTCCACCCCCCTTCCATTTTTCAAAATTGCAATCTCATCACAATTTTTTAATAATTTGAATTAATGGTTGGGAAATTTTTAGCCGTGCTGCAGCATTTCTTTGATTCATCATGGTTAAGTTGTCAAAGCACTTTAAAATGAATTTTTACCTTTTCATTTAAATCACTGCATTTTTTCCTCCATTACTAACATTTTTGACTGTTTAAATAAAGCTTAATTTATGCGGCTTTTTTGAGCAACGTAACCCCTGTGTAAAACGAGGGTCTACTGTATTTACCAATCTTGAAAATAATAACAAATATAGTCAACTCTCAATAACTTGAATCCTATAGGGAACAATAAAAAACTTCCGACTTACCGCTAGTTTTAGTTTTTTGACATTTTAATATAAAAAAAGCAATCAAACATTTTAATTAATATGTACATATCAGTGTTTAAGCTGAGCTCAAAAGTTGTTTAGCCAAAAAGCTAAAATTGGGGAAGGAGCTTCAGCAAAAGGCTAAAACGTTGAAGGTTAATGAATACTTTTATATCTTACTCACTGCCTCAAAGTATATATTTTTAAATTCCTCAACATTATTTAGCTCATAGTCACAGTTAATTAGAATTAACAAAGCACATAGTCTGCATTTTTTTTCACGCTTAAAACTATTGCTTTGCATATTTATTTGTATTTGGTAATAAGTTTAAAATAATGAAATAGAAATTAATTATTATTTAATGAATTTAAATGAAATAGAAAATTTCTTGTACCAATAAATTGAAAAAATTATTGTTCATAGTAAAAAAAATATACCAAAATGAACATCACTGATGATGAATTAATTCTTTACTGGCCTGTCTAGAAGATAAAAATATTATACTCAGATCACTGCAGAATTAGTAGGTGCTTGTAGAACTTGTAGGTGCACGACTGAAAAGCATGCCACTATGCAATGCCAATGATAGACAAAAGACGAAACAATGGCGGCACACCATTCAGGGATTTTCTTGGATTAAGCAGTATCTCTTAGTAGAGGACATTTAATACAGGGCAGCTCCAGTAAGCCCTCCTCATTCACGTGTTGGGAATGATCTTTCCAATCAATGCGGAACTCACTCATTTATCCAGAGGCAAAACCTTTATGTCCTAATAGAAAGGATATTTTATCAGATTAAAACAATTAAGAAGCATGTACTAATTTTAAACATCATAGTAAAAGTCAAGGATTTGCATCTCACAACAGGTTACAATTAAAACACACACACACACAACCATTACTATTCAAATGACATTCAGATTCATTAAACAAGAAATTTGTACTATAACCCTACAAATTAGGAGAAAAGAAACCAAAATTTCTTGGAGAAATTTAAGTACATATGTTCTCATGCTGCTGGTGCCAACATCATAATTAATGACAAGGGTTAGTTATTGCTTAATGTGTTAAGAATTCATAAGCAACAAAAAAAAATTTTTTTTTTTCGAAGTTAAAAGACAACAAAGAAAAAACATCCTGAACAAATATCTATTCAAATATAAGTATTTTTTAACAACTACATAGAAGTTAAAAAATAAGTAATGAAAATTTCCAGGACAAATGTCCAGACACATACTTATCTTTCAAAACATGGGTGCAAGTAACAAGTACAAAAAAAAAAAGAAATAGTAAATAAAACAAATTGAAATAGTTAACCTAAAGAATATATATATAAAAGTTTCAATGGTGCAATCTATGCATCAGGCAAGCACATGCATCAAACTAGAATAAATAAAGAAATAAAACAAAGGACAGTTCACAGAGGAGCACATGCATCTATGAAAACCATGGTACAAATTGACCAATAATGAAAATTTCCAGGATAAATGAGGCAATGAGAAGCAAAGGAATGTAAGAGGACATTTTTAAGGTTTGAGTAAAATGTGTTTCCAAATGATGCTGCAAACTTGACTTGACATCCTGAAGTCCCCTACAAAACAATGCTTCACATCGTCACCTACAAGGGTTACTAGTACTAGCTCTTGCAACAAGACGTAGGCAAAGTTTACCTCATATTTGTATTGGTTATTTCTAAATTGTAAATTTTGGCCCTTATATCTCTTTGCTTTTCGCTGCTTCAAATATCCAGACAAATGCAATTTTCTTTTAAAAACAACAAGTAATTAACTAAGAAAGATATTTTTGTACACAAAAATATGCAAGGGGTTATAATAAAAATAATATAAATATGATAATTTCCAGGACAATTGTTTAAACAAACACATGCATCTTCATGCAGGTAACTCAACATAAAAACAGATAGGGAAAGGGGAATCCATGACCATTACTATTACAAATTTGCAACTAACATAAGAAAGCAGATCAATTAGCATAAAAATGAAATTAAGACAAGACGTATACATACAATTGAAGATATACTGTAGAAGTAATGTCTCAAAGGGGATGATGCATCACTTTCCAGAAAAATTGCTCTAATTATTACAGGCGCCTTCATGCAGCCATATTACAAACCATTTTTTTTCTTTTTAATACATGGGGGTGTGGGGGGCGATCCTCAATCAATAGAACAAGAAATCAAATTAAAAAGTAGCAACAAAATAAAGAAAATAAAAGTACAGTAGAGAACAAATTATCCGGGAAGTTCGGGACCATCGCTATCCCAGATATCTGAAGTTCCCGGTTTTCTGGATTGCTAAAAAGCTCTGTTAGCCGATTGTTTATAAAACTTAAATTACTATAATAAATAGTAATATTAAAATAAGAAAAAAAACAGTTCAGAAATGCTTATAAATACTATCAAAAAATTAAAAACTACTTGAAAAGAAAGAATAATTTAAACACCAAAAAACTTCAAGTTATTCGCAAGACCTCAGACCCTCACATTCAATATGAAAAAGAAAAAAAAAAATCACCACCTTTCGATGTTTTAAAACGAGGAAAAAAATGAAGGGAAGGGCTAGACGCAAGTTTTTGAACGTAAATGTGAGATTTTCTTGCTATAGTGCATAAAGAATTTTTCATGAACAAGTTTTTTTTTAATTTAATTTTTATAAAGATTTTGTGTTTGCGATTATGGTCGTTATTGATAACTATTGCTTTTTGTAATATCAATAGGAATTTGATTTGTGAGTTCTTGCAGCCTAATTAGTCTTCGTTGAACTAACTTTCTAGATTCCACGATCAACCATCCAGAAAATTCGCAATTCTGGCTTTCAGCATTTCCCGCAATTTCGTGGTGTCACGTACCTTCTAAACAGTTTTAATTTTAAACATTGTTCAAAACAATATTGCTCAACATGACATACAGAACAGTACTAGATAGAAGAAAAGAGCCACTAGTTAGTTATAAGGTGCAGCTCTTTACATTACCTTGGAAGATGACTTACAACCCTTTGTTGCTGTTTAGAAGGGTTTTGCAAAAGGTTATAGCAAGTGCTAGGAGAATGAACAGCTGTCTTGCAGTTTAACGCTACCACCTCACTGTAGAGAAGAGATGTAGATGGTGGTAGATTTGGTGTCACAAATGAAGGTCTAGTCTCAAAGTTTGATTAAATGTTGAATTCAAAAAATCAACAAACTGATGAGCTAAACGCCTGTTCCCTTCTCTATTTAAATGCACACCATCTCTAGCCATAAATCCTTGCCAAGAAGCATCAGACCTGCAAAAGAATAAATCACAGTTAGTACTGCAAAGCTCAGACACAAGTGTATTATACTTACCATACTTACGATTAAGCTCTGCTATTTCCCCAGACATCCTCAAACGCTTGTTTAGTGGTAAGTAGCAGTTTACTTCTCTTGGCAAAACAGCAGAAATCAATCTTTATCTTGCTATTCCAGCTGAAAATGTTCCCAAGTAACAACTTGAGTTCTTGGATGCAAGAGGATGCGTCATCGGATACGTTGTTCGTACCTACATGCAAAATAATTAAATCATAGTTAGTTAAATCCATGGTAGATATCTTATTTGCCAGACGTTCAATAGTGATCCCTGGAAAAGAAACGAGATCCAGCTAATAATTTAACAATTCACATGGTAAGTACTTACGTAAGTACTTAACCATAGAATCAATTTCAAATTGCAAAATAAAATCACACAAAAAAGAAAAACGTGCAGTGATCATGCAAGGAAAGAAAGGATACAACAAACAATTTTAATCTAATAAAATTGCTTTAAAGATAAGCGTAATTAGCGGCAATAGGCCTAGCGTACAGCAAAATCACCACGTGCAAGCTTAAAGCTTGGCGAATAGTTAAATGACTTTGGCTATTTCCGCAAGAGCGTTGTTACAGCCTTCACAAACAATAGAAAAATATCTCGCCAGGTCTCTACTTGGCACGTTTTATCGCACTTTTGGCAACTAAATTGTTTCTCTGAAAAATGAAAATTTTTCTTCTGAATTGTCGTTGCCAAAGTATTTTCAATTAAGGTCAATTCTTATGAACTGTAAAGGCAAAGCGCGATTCACAAATAATATAAACTTTCATTTTGTTTATGTGCGTGAGCAAGTGAAAATTTAATACATGTATCAACGTTATTTCTTCCTTAAAGTTTACATGCTAAGTTTTAACCAGGTTCCAATTTCGCTTTCCTTATGCGTGGGGGCAGGAGGACGTGGATTAGATTCCCATCAGTCAAGTTAAAGGAAGAGAGAGTCCAGCAATCATTTTCGGATTTTTTTTTTTTTTTTTGAGCAATCATGATTGCTTATTGCTTTCATTTGACTGTTTTTGGCGTTCTCTATCATTTTATTTTCCCACCGCCACCTTCCGCACCATCAGTGGCGTTTCCAACCGATCGTTTTGGGAGGGGCCATCCGAAATTTTTGAACCAACTCCCCGGGGCCGAATTTAGCTCCATGCCTCTAGTCAAATTTGAAATCTGCCGCCCCTCCCCCCCCCCCCCAAAAAAAAAGAAGTAAAATATCCTTTACTCAAAAAAACCTAAAAAAGTGTTCCCCGAACTGTCAAACTTATGAAGAAATGATGGCGTTTCACATTCTGAGGCGCGTCGATGAGATAATCACAGTGATGTCCCAAAAAAAGTTTTATTCAGCAAATTTTGCTGCCGATTTGGCAAATACCATGATTGAAAAACATTTGACTTTCATAAGATGTGTGAAAGTAATCATTATTAAATTACAAGAAAAACTTGTCTCTGTGGAAAATAAAAGAATGCTAATATTTTACTTTCAAGAATAACAATTTAATTCAAAAAATGTGTTTTATAATAGCAAATTTGCCGCCCTAGGCAGCTGCCTACTCTGCCTATTGGGAAATTGGGCCCTGATAACTCCCCAGAAATTTATTAAAATGAAGTTTTAAAAACTAAATTTTCGGGGTATCGAGAAATTAGGTGAGGGAGTGGATTTGGGAATCTCCCTCGAAAATGTTTCAAAATTTACATTTCCGAGTAATTTTTGAAAATTAGGAAACTAAAAACGCATTTTATCTATTTTTGATGATATACGGAGAAAGGTCAGGTTTCGGGCGCTGGCCCCAAAACACATTTTGAAAATAAAGCTTAGAAACCAAAATATTCCGTCATTATACATTGAGAAGTTAGAAGAGGAGGGGTGCTTTTCTAGCTCTTCAGATGTCCAGCCTAAAAATGCACCTTTAGGTAATGTTTGCTTACATTAAAGGAAGTGTGAAGGTGCTTAGAATCCTTCCTTCCTGGAAATATTTTGCCTTTGAGGCTCTAAAAATTCCATTTTTAACTATATTTATACATAGTTTAGAAAAGGATGGAAGATTCGAGAGCTCCTCCAAAAAACCTCCTTTTAAAGATGTCATCATGATATAAACTAGGGAGGGAAGAGGTCCTATAAAAATTAATTTGTAATTGAAGTCAAAAAAAAAAATCATTTGAGTTGCTTTTAAGCAAGTTGAGTGATAAGGACTGGATAAGCTAGTTTCCGTTGACATTTTTTCCAAATACAAGACTTAAAATGCAATTTTTTGCTATATATCAAGGCATTTGTGAAAGGGCGTGGGAAAAGGGGGTTCTCCTCCTAGTTTCGAAATTAAAGGCATAAAAACGAAAATTTAGGCTCTCTTTGGTCTTGTGAACAATAGGTATACTCTGAGAACCGCAGCATTTAGAGATCGTCCAAGTGTCTGTAGTTGGAATCAAGAAATGATGTAAAAGATGGAGAAAATTTTTGGAAATAAAAGTTTTGTTTTGAGGATAGGGATATAATTTATCTCCCAATTAAGGCCTATACTTCTTTTCAGTAAAATACATGTGTTAAATTTTGATATCTTCTCATAATATATTTTTCTTTTTTCCCTTAAAAAAATTCCTACAATCACAAGGCTTTGGGAGGGGCCATGGCCCCCATGTCCTCCCTCTAGATCCGCCCCTGCGCACCATCACCGTAGACCGGGTCCTCACGATGCTGCTCCTGTAGCGAAAGCCGTCTCCAGGTTGCATCCATGTCCTACACGCACGCGCATACATACACAACTACACACACATACACTTACACACACATATACACACAACTACCCACACATTCATGAATGCACACAGACACAAACACATATGCCTACACACACATACACATACCCCCCCTTCACACACATTCATACACACAACTATACCCACACACTATGCCAGCACACAGACACAAACACAGATGCCTACACACACATACACACACCCCCTACACACAAACACACATACCGCCTCCCCCCCACACAAACACACACGCCTACATACGCACACTCGTGATTGCGAAAAACATAATTTGAATTCAAAATTCAAATTATTATTTATTTATTTATTTATTTATTTATTATTATTTTTTTCTTGTGATCTATTCCTCCTTGAGAAATGGATAATTCTTAATCCAAATTTGCATGATCAGGCCCATCATTTCAAAGTCTTCCTGCGAGAAGGGGGTGGGGGCAAAGAGTTTGTGTTCAATACGTTTCATAGGGGAAAAAACAAAAGACTTATAAAAATGCCTAATTTCATAATGTTTCTAAACTCCAGGCCCCTCGGATCACCCAAATGACAGGTCTGTGTATACCATTTTAAACATTTAAAAACCTTTTATGTATCATTGAAAAGGGAAACAAACATTTCAAAATTGCTATGTTTCGTTAAGTTTTCAAAAATTTTTTAATTATTTTATTCCTCCACTTGTACACTACTTACGCATACTAGACGGACACGAAAACTGTTTGCCTTCTTCCTCAATCGGTAAATTCATGTGTAGTCATGTCTCCTCGTAGGTTATGACCGAAGACAGCTTAAATTTTAGTTTTTAGATTTTTAATTTTGGAAAGTTTCCAAGACAAACCTTGGGAGGGGTTCTGGAGTTGCAAATTTCCCAAATCCATTCGTGTTACAGTGGAGAGGGGAGAGCAGCAGAAGCAGCGAAGCCCCCCCCCCCCATATATGCTGCATTTACTGATTCCCTCAGGTATTTTAATGCGCTCTGCTCTAACATTTTGACAATTTTAAGTCCATTTCTGGGTTTTTCACAATTTCTGTCTCACATTTGTTAAAACCCTCTTCCAATGCCTATTTGTGTGGCAGGATTAGCAAATTTATCAACGTTCTCAAAAAAAGATGAAAAAAATCAAGAAAAAGTGAAAAATGACAAAAAAAAAAGAGAGAGAGAGAGAGAGAAAAATCGTGGATCGGCGGAAGAATTTCATTTGCTTTTCTTAATTCCACATTTTTACCACAATTGCGATTTTTATTATCTAAAACTAAAATAAAATTGATTATAAATGCCCAACCATATCTTTCTTCACCAAGGTTTTTTTTTTTTACATTATAATTTTTTTGAAAAAATTTGTGGTAAGTCTGAGATACGGCAGACTTTTAATCTTGTAGAAGGAGGGCGCGCACCTGAGCCGATGTACGCCAATGTCTTTACAGGGGTTCCTATCCCCTAAATTATCACTAAGACCGCCCTCCCTCCAAAAGACAAAAATACCCCTCAAAACAGCTCATCCCCCATTTAATGGCGCAGTTAGCACAAGACAGACTAGGTGGGCACCCCTGATGGTCTATTGTGACTATTCATAAGAACTGCCATTTAATCATTCGTTATTTTCAGTGCAAGGTATGTGAATTAATTTTAAATGAATTAAGTCATTGAAATTTTTTGAATTTCCTTCACATTTGACAGCCTTAACTTCTAAGATCGTGTTCGAATAGAGCAACCAATTAACTCTGGCTCACCGAGGACTATCCAGATACGTTCTATATAGCGTACCTTTCTTATATAAAGAATTTCAGGGAGGCCCATCTGGGGGGGGGGGGGGTCATAGTGCAGATTGCGTCACGGAAATTTTTAGGGGCTTGTTTTGAGGGGTATTTTTTTACTTTTTTTTGGGGAGGCGCCGCCTTATCTCTAGCGGTGGGCACCCCTGAGAATTTAGTTCTATAGAGTTACTGCTTATCAGCGATCATATATGAAAACATTCAACAAACACTCACCGCATTTCATGAAATCAACTCTCCTGGTAAACCGTTATTTCCTTTCCAACACAACAATAATTGTGTGTATTCTAAAAGTGCTTTGTCCCAGAAAATGCTTAGCAGAGACACCACTTCTAGGCATGTATTTCCTTACTGTTAAATTAGTTGTGATAGGGATCAGCCCCCTCCCCCTCCCTGTAAGAAAAAAAAAGAAGGAGACAAATTTTTTCTCATAATTTTAAAGAGCAACCGTGTGGGTTTTAACCTAATACAGCAGGATTCAGAGGAATTAAGCCGATTATTAAAGCAAACGCAATTTGCAATAGAATATGCCACCCACCCTCCCTTGTCTCTTTCTTAAAAATTTAGGCGCTTTCAGTCGAGCGCCACTGACGGGTACTATGAATCGAAAATTTTTGGGAAGCCCTTAAGAGAAATGGTGCACCTGTCAATTTTGATGTGTTCTAAATGAAGGGGGTAGGGGGGATCTAAATTTTTGTTTAAAAGCACATTTTTTGGATAAATTATGTTCATAGAATTACCCTTTTGATCAATTATATATATATATATATATATATATATATATATATATATATATATATATATATATATATATATATATATATAGCCAGAGCCTATCCTCCTCCCATCGCCACTGAAACCCGAAATGATTTCCAATTTACAGAACCTATACATTTTAAAAATAAGCCTATTCCCCCCCCCCCCCCCCGAAATTTTGTAACTGCATTGAATTGAAGGAATCTAGAAATGCCAAAAAATGCGAGGACATTTTCAAATCAAGACCATCATCATGGGGGTGTCCGGGTGTAAATAGTATTTTCTGGGGTTTCTCTATTTGTACCTAAAATGAAAATTTAATGCACAAACAAATAAATAAAGAAAGAAGGTCAAAACGAAGTTTTAAATTAAAAGTCAACCATTTCAATTTATAAGAAACAATAAAAGCATCTACTGCTATAAATGATTGTTCTTTGAATTTAAGTGATGAAACCAAAGCCATCAAAAACTCTTCCTACAGATTCATAACTGAAAGCGAAACCTTAAATTGCATTAATTCTACCAAAGGCCAAAAAGCACCCCCCCCCTCTTTTTTTTTTTTTTAATAATCGACTATATAATCCGGTAGTATAAATAATTCTGCCTATATTGTTTATAACTGCCAAGTAATTAAAGCAAATTAAATTATGAATTTGAACTTTTATTTTATAAATGATTGAAAAAATTCAATTATATAATCAGCATGAATTTAAAATAAATAATAGTTTCTTAAATGAACCTATAACTCCCTCTCTTCTGCTTAACAATAATGAACATGCTATATTTCTACAGAAATGTTACGATTTGAATTTATGTTCTGTCAGTTTTTACCACATTACGGAATATTAGTCGCCACCTTTAGTTTTTGCATGGTATATATACTGTTATGAGTCGTCTTTAAGTCCTAAATAAGTTTTGTGCAGGGTTGGTATGAAAATCGTTTTTTTTTTTTTTTTTTTTGATAAAACCAAAAACAAAAAACTGTGTTTTTTTTTAACCAGGTTTTTTTGGTTTAAACCGGGTTTATTTGATTTTTATTACTATTCGTAAGAAAAACAATTTTACTTAAGGAAAATCAGGAAGATTTTATACGTTGATTGTTAAGGAATGTTTAATATTCATATTTGTAACTAATTTCTTTGTAGTTAATTAAACAAATAAGAGTAAAAATCTTGTAATTTCATTACCTTATACTTAGAGATTTCTATAGGAGAATATTGTTTGAATTTTTTAAAACTACTATAAAAAATACAATACGTAAATGCAGGACCGCCCGCGTCAAGCCTGATCGGCGCCGTCGTGTAGTCTTTCAAGCGCCTTTATGCAGTGGCGTTTGGCGAAAGAAATAGTTAACACCTAGAATGAGGATAAGTAGACAAATATGGCTTGGGAAAAATACGTTTGTCATTTAATTTATTAAAAAAAAACGATGTGTAAAAATGTTTATTTAATTTTGGATTACATTACAGTGCACAATTTTACTTCATATGTCGCAGTTTTTTCGAGTTCAGTAGCTCCTCTGATATGAGCTGGGCTGATCGGGCCCTAAATTATAATGAAAAATTAATTATATATATGTATATTAAATTTTTTGTTCAAGTGATTCCACCTATTTAGAGCATTTTGATTGGTAAAGTTCGGCGCCTTTTTGACTCTGGCGCTGCTGCGCGCCGAACGACCTCGCACATAGGGATGGCGCGGCCCTGCGTAAATGGATCTTAATATAAATAATCAAAGAAATAATTTACTGTGACGGTTCAGACATTAATTACAAATAACCATGAATGAATTCTTGCAAATTAATTTCCTCATAATCATTGCCATCTACTATAAATAAAAAAATTAAAGTGAAATCAAAATCACGCATTCTTAAACGTGGAAAGTATTTAACAGTATATATATATACTTAATACAACTTTAAAAATAAAAAAATCAACATATATTTTGTTTAAAGATTTAAAAAAGATTGTAAATCATGTAATTTATCTATTTATAATATATCAGTGATAACACTTATAGAAACAGGACAAGTAGGTTTTTGAAAAATCATTATGCTTTCCATTGTAGTAAGTATTCCTCAGGTTTAATGCATTTAGGAATACAATTTTTTTTTTTGTCAAAGAAAGAAAATCCTTTAATCAAAAGCCTTAATACAAATTTAAATGAAAATGCTCTTTTAACATATTTTAATAATGAAGACTGTCATAAAAAAATTAATGTTTATTGATTCATCCACCATTCACACGAGACTTTCATTATACTGGGATTAAAAAGTTCTTTGAAAAGTAAAAATTAAGCATTTATTTATTTATTTTTTTTAATAAGAGCATAAAGTTACATGAATGTTTCTGTTTTCATAATTTTATACTGCATTTTCTTTTCTTGTCCTGACTGCATTGTCTATCGGGGATGCAAAAAGCGTGCATGTATAAACGGAATTCTATGCCTACTAAGTTATTTTTTTCTCTTGTTATTTAAATATTCTACTGTTAAGATATTTTTACACTATCCATCACTTTAATGATACATAATCTATCTCCATAAATTTTAAGTGATCAAGCAAATTAGGTAGTATATGAAGTTTTCGTTGAAATGTGCTTTTTCGACTATTTTGAAATGCAAAAGACTGAAAAATAATAACAATTAAAAAATTATAAAAGAGCTACTCGAATTTTTTTCTATGTAATTTTAGAAAAACTTAGTTGGTCTGCCTTGTATATTTATGTACCTAGTAGAAAGTCATAGATTAAAAAAAAAAAAAAAAAAAAAAATTAAAATAAAAACTATTTAGCAATTACCTTAAAAAATAAAAGTTTCAAAATTTATTAAATCTGTGATTTATGGATAAAGTTTTGCTAGTTACTTTGCATTAATTCGATTTTACTCTTTGCAATAATATGTAAAATTGGTGTTAACGATGGATTTTTCATTGTTAGTTAGGAAATAAAGGATTTTTTTACTACGATTCTTGGTACAACCAAATGTTCCTTACATCTTATACATAATCAAGGGAAATGATCAAAATCGAGGAATCTCCCGGGAAAAACCAGTAGAGTTGGCAGGTATGCATTTGGGCAAAAAACCACTTGGTTTAATCCAAAGAAACCTGGTTTTGTGTTAGGTAGAAAAGAGGGAATTTTCAACAATGCATACCTATAGTTGTTTAGGTTTTCTCTCCGAATATGTACAAGTGCTTTTATCTTTTTGGACAAAAAATTACCATACCGTAAGAACTAATATACAGAACTTTTAATGTTCATTGTTTTTCAAACTTTGTAAGTGATGGAATTCAATTAGTACTTGTAACAATCAATTATAGTATTAAAAAAAAAGTCGAGTAATGAGATATTTTGAAATTTTTACATGTGTACTACATTTTGTTTCGTCATATACTGTTTGTGAGTTTCGATTAACATTTTTTTCCCATATTGTTATTGAAATAATAATACTTGCATTGTAACTACTAATAATGTTTTCAAAGATATCTTTATTTACATATTTGGTTCTTCAAAGTTTTGATGATTAAGAATAATTTAATTTGAACCATACATTAATTTTCAAAAACTTTTTTAATTAGCTCATTTGCAATGCTAAAAATGATTACAGAAAACACAAAGACACGTTGTAGTTCCTTTAATATCAATTTCTTTAGAACAATATTACATTTTTTTCAAACTTGGTACAATGTAACATTCAATTTCCCTTAGCTTAATAAAATAATTCAATTTCTAAAAACTACAAAAGAAAATAGGATATTTCATAAGCACTTGGTTTCCCTGTAGGAAAGCATTCAGTGCACAGAAACTGGTACATCAGGCACCACTACAAATCAAACATTATACATACAACAGCAAATATCTTTAGTGGAGGATTTTAGAATTGCAGAGATTGACATTGGCCCAGTCTACATATAATGAATATTTAAATATCACATAAGACCACAATATAAAAAAATAATGAATAGTGAACACAAAACTCAAAAAGATAGGTAGTTTACAATGGTTAACTTTAATTAGATTCTGGAGTAAACGTCAAGTTAAACAGACAGAAATCAATAAGTAAGAAAACCATTAAAATTCAAATTTGACGACTCAATTTTAACATATTTGGGCAATTGTTGATAGCTGGAGTCTAATATTAGGATCAGCAGCTAGACAGCTTCGGTATTTAGTTTTGGTACTTGCATGAGCTGAAAATCCGGGTTTCCAGTTTTCGATAAGTTTTGGCAATTGGAAGTTGATTTAAATGTTGAAAATTGGTAAACATATTTCATATACAATAATACAAGCAATGAAAGTTATAGTATAGTACCATACTACAACCAATATTAAAAAATGTGAAGTAATAACACAATACATAAATCCTTCTGTTTTGCGAAGCTTGATCTCTGTAAACAAAATAGGATAGCAAAAATTTAAGCTGCATGAAAATAAGTGCTTTTAAGCATTATAATAAAAATAATAAGTGCAAGTTATGCTGCAGGAGCATTAGGCATTGTACAAAATTATTTCTTTGTTACATGCTACCATAATAATCATTTATATCAAATCATGTGTCAAAAATAAACTAAATTTCAATTTATGCATAATTTCAGAATCATTAACTATATTAATTTTCTTTTGGAGCAACTTTATTTAAAGTAATAATTATTTGCATTTACATTTCACAAAAGATATCCATTCTAAATTGACATTAACAAAAAATAAATATTACAGTTTAAACAATGTCAGATATACAGTATTTCTCTACTTTAAAATAATGAGGCAACAATGAAATAACACGAATGTGTTCTCAGCAATGTGATTACAAGAAATATAATATGGATAATATTTTCAATTACAAATATTTTGGAAATTTAATATTCTTCATACTTAAAACTAGTACTGGCTTTCTTGTTTTTACTTCGTAACAATATACATTTACTAAATTTGCAAAGTAGCTAACTTCTAAAATGCAGATTAAAATTTCATAGTCATAACTAACAAGAAATATTGTTGGAAATTAGCAAAAAAAATGAAGAAACACAAACAGTGCTGATACCATACATTAATTTTCTTTATAAGACCTGTATAAGAGGATAAAGATGAATATTTAAAAAAATAAATAAATAAAGCAGGCTTTGGCCACAATATACTGCACACTTTTCAGGCAAGATGAAAATGCCATTCATACAGCAGGGTGTAGGTAAGCGTAGAATCTGGAATAAAGGTAAATTTCAAAATTTTTGGAGCATAAACAATTCAACTTCAAATTCGTGTTGTAGCAATCAGACAACACGAAGAAAAGTATGCCAGTATGTAATGCTTATGTTAGACAAAGTTAAAACAATAATGGCACACAATTCAGTAAAATTAGCAAAGAAATCCTAACTCCGTCCCTCTATTAAGCAGCATATCTTAGTAGATACAAACGGTAGACCTAAAAAAGTTAATGTCTAGTAAGTCAATAAATTACATAATTGATAGTAAAATATTTAATAAAAATAGAAAATCACAGAGATATGTTCTAAATTGCAGACTATTAGACAACTTAATATTAAACTAACGATTAATAGTGTATTCTTTATTCAAATTTTAAATTTCTAATTTACATCAAAATCGGATGAAGTCTGAATTTTGTCAACTGTAATGCTTTATGGAGTACTCAAACCAAAGTTTATCTATGTACTTGGCCAATACAGGTCAGCTGAAAAAAAAAATATTTTTAATTGTCGACAGCGTCTGCCAATATATATAGTAGGGCTGGAGATGTAGGAATTTCTACATTGTAATGCATCAGCAACTTTACATTGCAATGCATCAAGATGTAAGGTACTTTTTTTTTTCAAACTAAAGTTGCAGGTTTAAGTTTTACAAAATATATACAAGGTATAAAAATTATATATCATGCCAGGTACAAATTAACAAATTTCAGCACCAGAAATAAATTCATTATATTATAAAGCAGAACCAAATTGTGAAAAATATGGAAGAGAAATTTTGAGATTACGATGAGCCTATTTTTTCGATGCAAAAAATATGTAAATGCAAGCTTTTATTATGCCACAAAAATAGAACTAAGTTGTTTCTGAAAATTAAAATATTTCATACTTGCATAAAACATTTATAATTGTTTTTTTTTTTTTTTGTTTTTGTTTTTTGGGGGGGGGGGGGGGGGGAGTATCCGCCCTGTGTGCATTTCTTGTTGCTGTTTTGCTGTGTAATTTTTTTTCAGGCAAGTGGCTATATGATAAACTTACTAGTACATCGGCATATCTTTCGTCTATAACTAAGAACACATGTGCAATTCTTACATGTTTCAATAGAAATGATAGTCTAACTTGTACCACCTTTATTGTTAAACTAGATCGGATTGATACACTTCTAATTAACATTAGAGTGAAAAAGCCGAGGATTAAACCGGAAGCAACTCTTTACCGGGTCTGTACTATATTTATATTAATATATCAGTAATATGCAGTCATACAATATATATTTTAAAAATTTTATATTTATAAAAATACTAATTATGTAACATCTTTAATATAGCTTCAAAATAAATATCCTGTTAAGTTGATCAGAAAAAAACGAAAATGTCTCACGACTGAGCACAAACCTATTTTTGAGTTATATAAATTTAAATGTAGCAAACTAAAGAAAAGTAAAGCAGTTAATGGTTAATTATGTCAAGTAAAATAAATAAAAATTTAAAGCAAAATATTCTAACAGGACATATTACAACAATCAATAAACATTTGGTTTCAAATAACTTTTTCAGGTTTTAATTCAATTTTTTTTTTTTTTTTTGTACATAATAGAATGATCTTCGTGTGGTTTTTACCGGGCACATACATATAATCCAGTTTTATAGAGCAGAGCATATGATTAAAATAGTAATATACAGCCAATATTAATAATAGTTATGTTACATTTTATTTTTGAAACATTAAATTATCCTATTCCATGTATGATTGTAAACATCATTTATACAATTATAAATTAAAGTACTTATGTTTCCATGAAAAGTACACTTTATTATAAAAAAATAAAAAACTGTGAAGATTTTAAGAATGTTGTTACTATTTTTTAGTTTGTGCTGATTAAAAGTATCAGATATTTACAAACCCTGAAAATAATAACATGCAATCATTCAAAATTCAAGTACATAAATTAATGTTGAATAAAGGTTGGCTAAACATTTACTATTTCTGCCAACATAATAATACTCTCAGTCATGCTCTATGTTCTACACATGACCCGGGGAAAGGACTTAATACTTTTTGAATTCACTATAAAAGAAGTTTTCTTCATTAATACGTTTTTACTGCAAATTAAATTTGACTGGTTTGTTCCCCTAATAACACTAAATAATTTTGAACAGCAACTAAGTATTGAATATAGTAAACATATTTAAATATTCTACAATTGCGCAACACATCATTTTATACAATGAATGAAAGTTGTAGTAGAGTATCAAAATACAAAAATAACTTACTAGTATCATAACATTCAAAAAATTTTTGAGGTAAAAAAAACATGCAGATATTGAATTAAATTTTTTTTCCTCATTTTTATTTTAGGGCACAATACATTAATCTTACTATCACTAACTCAATAAAATATGAAACAAAATCATAATGTTAAGTATTCATAAACATGTAAAGTCAGGTAGATGCCATATTTGAACCACAATATGGCACTATGTTGACTATCATGTTAAACTCGAATACTGTCTATATTGCAAACTATCTACCTCAAATTTACGGAATGAAACAAAAGAAAAATATCGGAAATGCATGAGAAAACATATTTTGCATGATTACAGTCAACTCAAAATATAGTGCTGATAAATTTATTTTATTTAGACCTATATAAGAGGATTAAAAAAAATTGAAATAATAACTAAATAAGACTTATTTTAAGGACTTACTGTGTTAATTTTCAGGTAAGACAATTCTAAGCAGGTACATAAATTCTGGAACAAAGGTTTGCTGGTTGGATCATCCAACTTCAAAATCCTGTTGTAGCAGTAAAACAAACACTGAGAACCGAAAAGAATGCCACTACGTAATGCTCATGTTAGACAAAAGTCATAACAATAGTGGCACACCATTCAGTCAAGATAGTGAAGAATTTCAAATGTGTCTCTCTGCATCATTTTTTCGTAGACCATTTGTAAACCTGAAAAAGTTATGATCAGCAAGTCAATAAATTACAGAAACAGCTAAATACTTAACAAAAGTAGAATATCAAATAAATCTGTTCAAATTTGCAGATTATTAGCTGTTTAGAAAGTGGCCTTTCAAAAAGCAGTACCCTGCCCTTTTTTCCCTTTAGTAAAAAGTAAATGTAACATAATAATTCATGAAGTTGTAGTAAGCACAATGAAAAGAAAAAAAATTCTGCAGAAATATTTGATCATGAAAATATATATTTTTAAATACTTCAAGATTATTTAGCTCATGGTCACAGTTAAATTAGAATCAACAAAGCACACAGCTTAAAAGTAATTGTTTTATAATTGCATATGTATGTGCAAATGCATTTTACACTAAACACCTAGTTTTAATATAATTTTCAAACTAATTCAGAGCTTTTCGGCATTATTGAAAGAATTCATATAATACATTTTATTTAAGATTTAAATTGCAGTTGAACTTAACTAGAAACAATTTTAACTGTGAACTGCTTCACAGGTTAACCACATGTTGAAAACTGGGAGGAAAAAAGGCTCAAGATTATCCAGCATTCAAAGTAATAAATTCATTACATTACACAATACATTAACTTCATTATCACCAACTCATTTAAATATTAAAAATAACCAGAAAAATGTTTATAAATATATAAAGAGGTAAGTGGTGTTTTTATGCTACACAAGTTAACTACCATGCAAAACTCAAATAATGTTTTTTATTTAAACAAAGTAAAAAACATCAGAAATGCATTAGAAAACATATTTTGCATGATTAGCCAACTTGTCGAAAATTTAATGTTGAGTTTTCGAGTAATATCATGCTTGTTTACATTTTATTTAGGTTAGTTTTTAAAGTAAATAACATTTTTTGCATGAAATTATAGCTCAAATAAATATACAAATTATCTGCCACATGTTCAAGTATGAAAATATATTTATAGATATGCATATTTTTAAAAGCTTTAACAAAATTTAGCTTATGGTTACAGTTCAGTTAGAATTAACAGAGTGCATAGCTCACAAGTAATTATTTTATAATTACATATGTGTAAATGCATTTTACACAAAAAACCTAGTTTTATTATAACTTATGAAGTAATTCAGAGCTTTTAGATATAATTGTTTTAAGAAATACATTTCATCTAAGATTTAAATTGCAGTTGAACTTAACTATAAACAATTTTAGCTGTTAACTGCTTTTTGTGCTACATAGTATGTAAAACTCAAAAAATGTAGTACTATCTTAAATTTAAGGATTTAAACAAAATAAAAAACATCAGAAATGTATTAGGAAACATATTTTACATGATTAGCCCAACGTGTGGAAAATTTAATGTTGAGTTTTTGAGTAATATCACGCTTTGTTTATATTTTATTTAAGTTAGTTTTCTAAAGTAAATATTTTTTTTTTTGCATGAAATTATAGCACAAATAAATAGACAATTTATCTGCCACATGTTTGACCATAAAAAAATATATTTATAGATATGAATATTTTAAAATTTGTTTAGAATATATTTAGCTCATGGTCACAGTTAAGTTAGAATTAACAGAACATAGCTTCTAAGTAATTATTTTATAATTGCATATGTAAGTGTAAATGCATTTTACACTAAACACCTAGTTTTATTATAATTTATAAACTAATTCTGAGCTTTTGGGTATTTTTTTTTAAAGAAATACATTTTATTTAAGATTCAAATTGCAGTTGAACTTATATAAACAATTTTAACTGTTAACTGCTACACAGGCCACATGGTAGGATACAAAAAACTAGAAAGAAAGGCCCTAGCTTATCCAGAATTGAAAGCAATATATAATTTTAATTTACTTTTTAAAAAATATATTAATACACAGAAATACAGCAACACTAGTACAAGCAATGTCTAAATCTTTTCCACCCATTATTATACAAACTCGCCTATCAGAATAAAATTTACATTACAGCTATGAATGTATTCAATCAAACACAAAATAAAATTTAAAACATTTCTTTCAAAAACATAAACCCCGAATTACTTCTGCTGGATGTACAACACACTTCAATTAAAGACTGGCCGAAGGATTGGAAAGAGGTAAGTCAATTTCTTAATGCAGCGATTTTTTCTAGTTATAACTCTGGTTGAATTATTGGATAACTAAAGCAAATTTCCATTCTATTTTTAGTGTTTTCATACAAAATCTTTCAAGCTGTGTGTGTGTGTGTGCGTTTTTTTTTTTTTTTTTTTTTTTTTTGGCTCATTTTATTTAGATAGGATCAATACAAAGAAACATTTTAATCATCATTTAAACAATTTTTCTAAAGATGAATTTTGAAGTCATTGAACCTTAATGATTAAAACAATCATTTATTTTTTTTAAATGTTGCATACGTGAGTAGTTTAGGACTTCAAGGGTTTTTCAGTGTATTAAAAATTTTGAGTGTTGTAGAGCAGCAATTGGGATAAAGCTTGTTGAGCCTAGAACAAAGATGCTTGTATATTGAGAGATTTGCTTGAACACAAATTTACAGCAGGAATGCTTGACTGCAAGTCACACAACATAGAAATTTTTATATATCAAACATTAAGATAAATAAAGCTAATATTTGTTATGCACTTGTAAAGATGACTAAAATGGAAATTGTCACTGCTCTATTGTGTTTCAGGGTGCAAAATATATTTTTTGAAAGCCCCTAACTAGATCAAAGTGATATTTTTCCCTACATTTTGGGATGCTGGAGTTAAAATAATTAAAATCACTAACTAATAAAAAATATATGCATGGAGGAATTTATATTTATATGCTAGATGTCAAGGCTGACTAATTTTAACTGTACAGGGTGTTCTTTTGCAAGCATGTTTGCATCGACTGCTTACACAACAACCCATACCATCTTCTAATGCTTGTTGGGGGAGGAGATTCAAAACCAGGGTATTTTCGACGAAAATCAAACTAAACAGTTGTTACGGGCTCGCACTTTGTGAAAGGTAGACACAATGATTTTTGGGATGCAGTCGCCCTTTTCAAACACTGAAATGGTGGGCGAAGGAAGAGTTATCGCTACCTGTCAGCAACTCTGTGAAACCTGAGATGTTCCCCATTCTAAAGATATCTTTTTTTAATGAAATGGATTAAAATCTGAATAGATATAGTCTTTTGATCTGAATTTTTCTTTAAAAAAAAAAAAAAACTCATGCATTTCAAATTTAAAAATCCGAGCCGTAAACTCGGTTTGGGAAATTGTGGCTCGCATTGAAGGTTTGGAAAAAATGTATTCACCTTCTGGTGACCTGACCAAATTTTATACTCTTTATGTTTATTATTATTAAGATATACTTGCAGTAAAAAGAATAACAATAAACGTAAATACAGTTGGCCCTTAATAATCTTAAAGTGCAGGGGAAAGGAACAAAAGGCAAATTGTCTAAAGTTACTTAATAAGATTTGGCAGTTTGAGTTATTGAAATTTGTCCCCCCCCATATCAATTTTTTCCGGGAATATAGTGCACAATAGACTATAACACCTATCGTTTGGACAAAATCAAGTTTTAGTACCTCAAAATATCGTCACAGAAAATTAAAAAAAAAAACTTCGAAGCAAAAAGTTGTTTTTGACTGCTTACTAAAAAACATTGTATCTTAAAAAGTCCTTGAGCTTGTAAACACAATTCGACTTTTCCACCCTTTTGGAATTTTCAATTTACAGCAGTAAAATATTAGAAAATCTGATACTTGCTGATTAGTTGGAGGTGGTAGATTTCTCAACATCATCTTCGTTAGAATCTGCACAAATAGACTCTCAAAGAAAAGCTTCCATAATCGCTCTGCAGAACCAGGACTCACACCTATTTATTTCTTTCTCGATATTCAAGCAAACTTTCATGTCTGCCCAGTCCTCATCAACAAAGATGCCTCTTAATGATTAGCCAAACTTTGTCATCACACACAACAAAAAGGCGACTTTTGGTTACTTTTCCAGCAATCTAACTACACTGTGCGCATGAAATATTGTAAATAAACCCTTTCATACAAATTGATACGCAAAGCAATAAGTTCAAGGCAAAAAAAACATTTGACTTAAAGGAGTACATTCCAGATATGTAGAATTTTGTATTGAAAACATTAAATTATTTTAGAACCAAATGAAAAAGCTCTAATAAATACTAGAATCCCATGTTCAAGGAATTTCGTTGTTTTAATGATAATTTGAGAGATATTTGTTATATTAGAAAGTTGGGAGAAGGTATCAAACTCCAGGAATCTCCCCAACAAATTCGTAGTTTTGGCAGCTATGGCAATGAAATTTAGTTTTATGTGTAGCAAGATACTACAGTCGGTCAGACATATATTGAAGTAGCAAATTGCCGAGGGAAATTCAATATATCGAAACAATCTTAGTTTATCATGAAAATCTGCTAAAGCATCAAAAATAAAGCTAATGGTTGTGTGATGCTCAATTTTTAATTGATACAAGCATCTGATTAAATGAAAGTTGATAATAAAAAAAATTCATTATCTACTGCTGGGATTTCTAAGTTTCTAAAAAGCCACTTTAAAGCTATTATTACGGCTTTCCGATTTCTCATAATAGCAGGCCCTCTGCTTGCGGAAATACTAAATTTTCTAAGAATGACATTTCGGCCTCTTCATACATCCTCATTTTTTGGTAATTCAACTTGATGCGCAACATCAGGGGACTTTCGTTATGACAATGTAATGGAAGAAAAAATCAATTTACTTAACTTGAATGATTTTCACTGAAGCTAAAAGGACTAGGAATGATAATTAACAGACAAAAGGGGTAACTTAAAACTGAGTATACTGTATTACTGGTTGCAACTAAGATTTAAGATGAACTTGAGGGAATTTAAGAGAATGGAACAACGAGCTATCCACACAATCCCTGAACCCCAAATTCTTTCTGAGTTGCATATGAACTTATAGTGAACATAATTTTTTCCACCATCCTTCATTTTTTATAAGACAAACAGTCGGAACTGGAAAAAAAATCTACGAATATCTGAAGTTTTTTTTGGATACTACATAGAGACTTTTTCGATGTATAGAAACAAACTTTCTATGTAATGGACATGGAAATTTGCTGGGATTTCGATATATAAAAGTTTGACTGTATTAGGGAAATTGATGAAAAATTCAGGGAAATAGCCATTTTTCAGGAAACTCTGGTTCTACGACATTAAAATTTAATAAAAACACAGGATACAAATATAAGCAATGCAAGATAAAAAAAAAAATTCTATACATGCTTAACTTGCACCATAACAAACAATCAGAAGCTTTAATCAGTCAATTTGTGCAGTGGACTTAAATGAAACATGATAAAATTTTGAACTAACTAGGAGCATTTTTATAAAAATTCCTAAATGGGTTCGTATTAACAATAAAAAACTAAAAGAGAAATGCAGCAAAAGAGAGCGCTAAATAAGCTCAACTGTACAAATAATTGCTAATCACATTACTTTTAAAAGTATAAATAATACTTAGTTTGGATCTACAATCTGTGTTATTTTCATAGAATATGCAGATCTCAGTTATAAGCGTTTGTATTATATAAAAGGAAAGGCACTAATAATAAAAACTTAGCAATCTACCTGCATGTATTACTTAAAACTACACACTTAGTATAAATTACTTAATTTTAATTCTTTTAATCAGATAGACTACACATCTATGCGGAACGAAATAAAATCATTCCCTGAAAAAGTTTAAATCTGGAACAGTATTGAACGATTTATGAAGTCACATATAAAATCTTGCAAACAAATTAAATGTTAGCAAATAATTATCTTGCAAACAAATTCATTGAACATATTACTTACTAATCATGTTATCACAAATTAACAGCTAAAATACAAAATTTTACTTACACGGCGTAAATATCTCCACGGCATCCCACCTCAATATGATGAAATTTTTCGAAGAAAACTCAAAAAACATGTTAAACAATATAATTCATACAAGAAATTTAACTATTAAAAACGTAAAACTATAATCCTGTTTAATTATTCACAAAAGCAACTGCAAAATTCCACCCTTCGTGTCTTCGTCAACATCCAATCCAAATAGGCCTAACCTATCGGTATAATCCACACTACATCAATAACACGTGCAAACTTGGCGAAAAAGTTAACATTGGCCTCTTCCTTCTTCCGTAAGCTAAAGGTTGCTATAGTGCTCAGATAACGAGCAGGGGGGGGGTAGGAACGGGGGAAAGCACGGCAGCCCCTCAGGCGTTCCTTCAATCGGCAAAAACCGAGTTTTATTCTTGGAGGTCACGCTTATTATATTTCCTATTTATACATGAATATTTATTAAACCATGTTCTTGAAACGTTAGCTGCAGTATTAAATGATTGTATGCATCTTTATTCATGAATTAGTGTTTGATAATGTGTTGTATTCTTATATGATGACTTGGGTATGTTCGTATATGATGACTCTTATTTCTCGTATGTTTGTATTTGATGCCACATTTACTCATTTTTGAATCAATTGTATTCAAAAAAAAATGAATACATTCAGAGTTTCATTTTTGAATACATTTTTTTTAACAGTGTAAAATACGCTTTTTTTTCCGAATTATCAAAATTATTTAACTGTTTAGGTAACCAATAAAATCTGAAGTATCAATATCCAGTTTGTTTAAAATTACTTAATTATTATCAAAGCGCTGAAAAGTGAAATAAAAGCAAGCTCAAAAAGCATTTCAGGTAATTCACAAAAAAAAAAAAAAGTTTGCGGAATGTACCTTGAAGACTCGACATAAACCAAAGAAAATTTTGTGGCTCTCCTGTTTTGGCGGTTTTATTTCGTAATATTATCAAAACAATGTCCCAGTTAAGTAATTACTAAATTTTCTAACCTTTAACGCATTATAGCTGCTTAGTATGGGTCAAAATAGCACTTTTTAAAAAATTAAAACATGCAAGTTTGCATGTACGAAATAATTACGGAAAGGATAAACTATCAGGATAAACTTTTTTCCAGATTTTACCCCTGAATTATGAAACATAGTTAGCGAGGCTATTGTCATATAAGCAGCATCAAAATTTCAGTGGAACGTTAAAGAAAATGTGAATAGTCTCTTATCCAGAGAAGTTCTGCAATGGCAATGTCTTCAATAGCGACTGCAAAACAGCAAAAGAAAACCAAAAAAACATTTAACCTGGGAAACGTTAGCTCAAAAGTGATGTCAGTACATCTAAAAATCGTTCCCATACAATTAGCCCAATGCTAGGTTAGGTTCATCAGAATGGTTCACTGAAGCAAAGCGACAGGTCCGATTTCGTGAATGTAATTGAAAATGATACTTCTTGCAGCAAAACTCTAGAAGAAGCACCCTATTTTAAGAACAAAGTTCAAGTTGTCGATAGAATGACTCTGGTCCATAATGTCCCAAACACTACTTTCAAATGCAGCAAAGATTTTGCAGGTCTCCAAATAAAAAATAATAAAATTTTCTCTCCAATAGTCAAACTACACGAGTTCACCTTAAACACGATCGCTACATCTCACTGTCGTTTTCATAACTTGAAAACCAGAAGTCTCCTTCGCTTATAAAAAAATCACTACGTACCAAACCAGTGGTTTCGTGTCATAGCCATTCCTGAAAAAAAAAAGAATCTTTAAAAGTATATTTCAGAGTATGTAATATGTAACATATCCGTTCCTGCATCCAATCAGCTTCTGGTGTCGGGTAACTCTGAAAACGAAAATGAATATTATTTAAAATCTGAGAGTCAAGTAATAAATTTCTCTGAAATGCCCCAGTCCAACCAGGACGAAGCATGCAACAGAATCTATCTTCCTGCATATGATTCAGTGCAGAATAGGGGAAAAAGTAACTAATAGTTTATAGATCAGAAACTAATGAATTCTTATTGGCAATCTTTGTTAAAGGAAACAGAGGTTGCCATTTAATGTGCTGGTGTTGTGGAAAGGAGAAGAGCTTTAGGATGGCATCTATCTTCAGGAGCACTTTCAGGAGCACACATTAAAACATTTAAAATTTTACAAGCTTTTGATGCATTTTCCGACTGCGATTCAACAAGTAAAATAGGAACAAAAAAAGTATGCTTTCTCTTTACCAAAAAAGGCGGAAACTGTTTTTTGTACACTAGAGTTATCATTAAAACAATATCTGAGTGCTTCAGAATTTCAACTGTTAGAAGCTGTATTATAAAAAAATTGTGAAGAAAATAGGTATTTCTTCCGAATGCAACCATTACACACAATAATTTCTTGTCCTTTCCATCAGAAATAAATATAATATCAGCTCTCTACCATGCTCCTGCAATTCTTTCCAACATGTGCTAAGAAGTATTGCTCAACTGTATTATTGAATCAATTCCCCTGTACCTTAGCAGTGCCTTTAGATGTAACCAAGTTTGGGTTTCACTTAAATGAAAATAAAACAATAAAGCCCCTTATGATGCAGCCAGTGTTCCCAGAGAGTTTAATTCCACCCTGTGCAGTCAAGAACTGTAAATAATCTTGTAAATGTTTTATTAATAATTCATCTTGCTGTAAATACTGTGCTATTAAGACTAAAGCAAAAACCCATAAACTACAAAATACTCGGAAGAGAACGATTCAACAGAACAATTACAAGTCAACAAAAAAGAGTATGATCCAGCTTCCAGAATTTCTGATATATTAATGCTTTATGTATGCATATTGATATTCTGCAATTATTTTTTAATACGCATTATTTTACTAATTTTATTTAATTAGTTTTTTTAGAACTCTAGTGTATAATTTTATATTTATATTCGTTTTCATAAAAGCTCAAAGATGCTTCTCATTTTTTATATTTATGTAGAACATATTATTTCTTGTATCATTTATCTTTGTTGGGTAAATAATAAAAAACAATACCCGCAATATTCTTTTGTGCAAATTGAAAATATAAATTAATAGAAATAAATAAAAATTTTATTTGAATTGAAACTACTGCAGGCCTGGTTCCCTAGTTCCTCTCAAATTTAAAGCAGTATATACAAAATTAAAGCCATAATTGAATACTTTGCAATTAGAATAAGTTTATAAACTGAAGAATGAATAGTTCGTCATAAGGATAATAAGGCTATTTTTTTCTCCTTAGCATGCTGCCGTTTTATTCAATGTGTTAACTTAGGCAGTGCTTGCATTTTCTATTTCGCTTTTTAACGCTCACGTTGGTAATAATTAAGTAGTTTTAAACAAACTGAATGATGAAGTTCCAGATTTTATTGATTCCCTAAACCGTTAAATAATTTTAAAAAAGAACTGATCTTTGCAAAAAAAAAGCTTTTCGTATTTTATTCACAATTTTTGCATGGCTGCTAAAAAAGGAATTTTACTTATAAACCAACAAAGATAGAACTATAAACATGTATAGGTTTTTCAAGCCCTTTTTTTGTTGCATCTTATGCCACATTTTTAGTGCTTTACCTCCTACGGTTCGCGAAGTTATGAGTGTTTTAGTAAACAGCATCCCCCTATTGCTTTCCCCCTCTTCGGGGATGTCGACCGCCAAGGGGGAGGGGACGACATGCGTTTTCATAATCACTATAGTGCCTGTAACAGTAATCAAAAATAACTTTGCGTCAGGTCTTTCATGCATGCTCAAAACCCCCCTTCAGATCCTGAACTATACTATAGTGTTCGAGCTTGCTACTGTCATATTGTTTTTCAACGCGTTAACAGTACTTAAATAGTTTTAACAAACTGAATAATGATATTTAGGACTTTATTTGAAAAAAAAAATCAAACAATTTTGATTTGGAATTTATTTTGGTCAAAAAAAGTTTGTTTTGCGCATTTTATTCAAATAATTTGCTTGTTTGCAAAAAATGGAATTTTACTCAGAAATCAACAAAGACAGGTCCATAATCATATTTAGCTTTTATGAAGCCCTTGTTCTGTTGCGTCGATTGCCTTTTTTTCAGTGTTTTATCTCAAATAGTTCGCGAGTTATGAGTGTTTTAGCAAACGGCTTCCCCACTGTTTCCCCCCCCTTCCCCGGGGTTGTCGACCACCCAGGGGGGCGACGACATGTGGTTTCATAATCACCATCGTGCCTGTAACAATAATCAGAAATAATATTGCGTCAGCCTTTCCATGTATGCTCAACCCCCTTCAGATCCTGGACTATTTCTGTTGTGATTTTTAGACAGTTTCGTTTTTGTTCGTGCTGAGTTTATTTGTAAATGTGCTGCGAATAGTTAATTATTTTAAATCAGTGGTTTAGATTTTGTGTCGTGCAAGAAATGTAAAATTTTAGTTTCGTGCTAGCGCGAAACCTCGTTAACGAGGGTTTCCGTTAATTCGTAGACGGAAACTGTGCGAAAAAAAGTCGCGTTTTGTTAGAAAAGGACTACCTGTAACAAAAACAATGCAGTTTTCGGTAGACAAAACACTGCTGTCTTTTTTTGCAAAGTAAAAAAAATACTGATGAATCCAAATCCGATGGAAACATATCCCGAGTTTCTGTATCGGACTCTGAGATTGCGACGTTCTCGTCTACCTCCGATTTTTCTACAACCGAAAAGAATCAGTCGGTGAGTATTGATCAATGTCTAAATTACATTCATAAAATATTTAATTTTTAATGAGATTCCCCCTCCCCCATTTTTAAGTGAAGTTTTATAGTATATTTCTGCATACAAGCTAGCTGCGTCATAATCAGATATATATATGAATGAAATGAACCTTCTTTACAGAGATATCAGTACATAAAATATGAAAAAGAGCAAAGACCGTCGTAAGAAGCTATTATCTTTATGTTTATTTTATTTTAATTTCTGTGCAATAACTTTTTAGTTACGTCAGTAATTTAATGTTTAATCACACCTTTTATGCTAAACAATCCTCCATTTCAAGCCCAGATCTATAACTTTCGGGTTCCACTACAAATATCAACAAGCCTTATACATTTTTTCAACTCGTATCTGAGATGCCCATTTTATTCAAAGTCGTTATGTAAATTTCCACAGGATAAAAACTTTTTTTCGGCACAAATTAAAAGTTTACCGTTAGAACAGGAAATATAATACTATCCCATCACGGTTATTACAAGGTGAATTACACAGTTCAAACCAAGTGATTTATTTTAACTATTATTATTTTTATTAAATGTAACTCAAGTTTAAGAAAATTGCCTCACGTCAGACTACATAATCTATGGTTGCCGTTTCCAAAAATTTAGGGCTGACAACAAACACATTCTAAAACCTGAAAAATTATTTAAAAAAAACTTTAAAAGTGGTTATTTTAATAATTTTTGTATTCAATTTTGAATGTTTTACGGGTGGGGGGATATTGTAGTGTCTTCAAAAAATCTTACTTGAGTCCACTCTCACCCCTGGCTACGATCCATCCCCCCCTCCAAAAAAAAAATCCTGTATCCGCCCTGGATGTAGTTGCTACTTTGTTTCTTTTAATATATAAATAAATAAATAAAAATATTTTTAAACACGCAATCACACACACACACACCGTTTAAGGATTGAACAAAAAAAAAAAAAAAAAAAAAAAAAAAAGTGGTTGATATTAATAAATTAGCTCATTTAAACATAGAATATTACTAAGAATTTTCTTTCTCTTTTTTTTCTGAGCCAATTTGTCATTCGAAACCACTTTTTACGATTTTTACAAATATTCGCAGGGTTAAAAAGTGCAAAGAATTACACGTTCAAATTTTTAGCCTACTTTCCCAGTAAAAGTCAGAAAAAGAAGAAAAAAGCATGAAAGAAGGCTTAATGCATCTTAAAAATATCGCGAAAAACAAAAAAAAAATCTAAAATAAATAAAATAATTAAATAAATATCGAAAAATTAAAAATTGGAAAGTAGGGTATTGAGATGGGGAAAAATGTCTGTCGGTCCGTCGGTCTGTCGGTCTGCCCCCCCCCCCTAATAACTTTTGAATGAATTGTCCGATTCGAACAAACTTTTTTTTGTTCGAAAGATTTCGACGAGGACACCTCATTCCCATACTTCACTTTTTGATTTGAACTATTTTTTGTTCAATTTTGAACAGTTCAAAAAAACTTAACATTAGCGCCTACGGGGAAATTGAAGACAATTCTGAACTATGAGGCGAATATGCTTCAAACAAACATTGTACGAAAAAGCTTTTGATAAAAACTTTTTATAAAATATATTTTTGGTTTGAACAATTTTCCGTTCAATTTTGAACAGTTCAAATCCCTCAACATTAGTGCCTACGGGGAAACTGAAAGTCAATGTAGATTCCGTACTTGAAGGCGGATTTACTTCAAACAAATTTTGTTGGAAATAGCTCTTGACACCAAACTCCAGACTCCGACTCCGAGAATTTAGGGGCATCTGACTCCGACTCCTACTCCTGTGCCCGACAATTAATCGGACTCCGACTCCCCGACTTCGACCCTGACTTCGTAGCTTTGGCAAAAATTTATACACGGAGGACAAATGACGGAGTCCGATTCTCGGATACTCGACTCCAACTCCTTTATCTCAAAATGAGATTGACTCCGACTCTGCAGCTATGGTTTTAACTGCGAAATAATTGTTGTTGATATGACTTTTTTTTATTTTCACGCTGAAGTTTTAATTTAGGTATTTAGTTTTCGGGGAATAAACTCGAAGTCATTTATGTTTCTACATAAAGATATGCGTAGACGATTATTATTATTATTTTTTTTTTTTTTTTTGGACAATGAAAAGTATTTCTTTAAGTTGACATTTTATTGTTTTATTTATTTTGGTAAGTGTATTAATTCATTAAAAAAATTATTTTTGGCAACAGGGGAAAAAGAAACGATTTTTTTTTTTTTGATATGATGTATTTATCTTAATGAGCTTATTAATTTTAATTATTATTTTTTCGTTTTGAAAGCTGTTAAAGATTTTTTTATGGAAAAAAAGTGTATTAGCTGCTTTGTTTAAAAGGTGCTGCTATTTTATTTGTTCGTTTTTTTTTAAATTTAGTTTAATTTTTTATTTTATTTTTTACGAATTTATTTTTTTAGATGAGTGAGGAATATTTTATTCCTAGAAATTAGCTTAAAATATTAAAAAAAATATGTTTGAAACAATTTGCGACTTTAACTATTTTTGAGAATATTGATCAGGTACTAGAAAGTAGTATGAGTATACGGGAAAGTAGGCTCGTATAGTTCTAGACAGAACTTCTTGTTTAATCCTTTCTTGCCAGCGAATATTTAATTCCTGCAGTGCAACTCGGCCACTACTAAATAGAAGCAGTGATAATTTGATTTAAATTTATCTAGACACAAACCTGTATCTTATTACATAAAAATCTTCTGTGCGGACGTTTGTCACCATAAGGCTTTTAAACGGCTGGACCGATTTTGAGCAAATTTTTTGTGTGTAATTAAGTTGTTGCAAACATGGTTTCGAAGCGCAATGGATCAAATCGGAAATGTTTTGTTAATTAATTAATCAATTTAAAGATTGGATGGTTATATCTCCCAAATGATTAATATTTACTTTGAGCTATTGTTGAGCGAGA
Organism: Uloborus diversus; assembly: GCF_026930045.1. Classification (NCBI taxonomy): domain Eukaryota; kingdom Metazoa; phylum Arthropoda; class Arachnida; order Araneae; family Uloboridae; genus Uloborus; species Uloborus diversus. The sequence goes on from NC_072731.1 coordinate 102,394,919, forward strand.
ACTGAAATGAATATTTAACCCGTTGCCAAAGGACAATAAGAAAGCCAGCTTTGCTTTTTAGCATACTTTCCCAGTAAAAGTCAGAAAAAGAAGAAAAAAGCATGAAAGAAGGCTTAATGCATCTTAAAAATATCCCGAAAAACAAAAAATAGTCAAAAATAAATAAAATAATTAAATAAATATCGAAAAATTAAAAATTGGAAAGTAGGGTATTGAGATGGGGAAAAATGTCTGTCGGTCTGTCTGGCTGTCCCCCCCCCCCCTAATAACTTTTGAATGAATAGTCCGATTTGAACAAACTTTATTTTGTTCGAAAGATCTCGGCAAGGACACCTCATTCCCATATTTCACTTTTTGATTTGAACTATTTTTTGTTCAATTTTGAGCAGTTCAAAAAAACTTAACATTAGCTCCTAGGGGGAAATTCAAGGCAATTCCGAACTGTGAGGCGAATTTGCTTCAAACAAACTTTGTAGGAAAAAGCTTTTGATGAAAAACTTGTATATAATTATAAAATATCTTTTTGATTTGAACAATTTTCTGTTCAATTTTGAACAGTTCAAATCCCTTAACATTAGCGCCTACGGGGAAACTGAAAGTCAATGTAGATTATAGGTACTTGAAGGCGGATTTACTTCAAACAAATTTTGTTGGAAATAGCTCTTAACGCCGAACTCCAGACTCCGACTCCGAGAATTTAGGGGCACCTGAATCCGACTCCGACTCCTGTGCCCGACAATTAATCAGACTCCGACTCCCCGACTTCGACTATGACTTCCTAGCTTTGGCAAAAATTTATATACGGACAAATGACTGACTCCGATTCTTGGATATTCGACTCCGACTCCTTTATCCCAAAATGAGATTGACTCCGACTCCGACGCTATGGTTTTAACTGTGAAATAATTATTGTTGATGTGATTTGTTTTTATTTTAACGTTAAAGTTTTTATTTAGGTATTCAGTTTTCGGTGAATAAACTCGAAGTAATTTATGTTTCTACATAAAGATATGCGCAGACGATTTTTTTTTTTTTTTTTTTTTGACTTGACATTTTATTGTTTTTATTTATCTTGATAAGTGCATTAATTCATTAAAAAAATTATTTTTGGCAACAGGGGAAAAAGAAACGATTTTTTTTTTGATATGATGTATTTATTTTAATGAGCTTATTAATTTTAATTATTCAGAACTCCAACGCTCGAATACGCTACCTTGCGGTGATTTACAAAACTGCAAATTAAACTAAAACATTGCCACGTTGCGTTCCACGCGTGTCTGTTGACGTAAGCACAGGCAGTTTGTTCTGAGTATTTATTAACGCAATCGATGTGTCTTAGTTTGCTTTCAGCTACAGAAATTAATTCGTCCCTTAGTAGTATTCTCGAGCTTCTCAAAATAATGTTAGTTTTCATTATTTCCTTAATAATTGGTGAAAGCGAAAATTCTGGATTAACAAACTTGGATAACGTTATACAAGGTAAAAATTTTTATTGTTTTGTATGAATTTGTAAGAATATGGGGGTTTTTTCAATCTTAAATTAATTAAACTTACCATATTTTACAGCAGCATTTAGTTGGAATGGACAGTATGCAAAATATTTTCTTGAATATATTATCGTAGAACAAAATGAATAACCGAGAAAGAATTTACTTTATTCCTTTTATTCTCAGCTGAAAGGTTTCGCCAAATTTGTTTAGGGTTATAGTTTTAATATAGTGCGAGCAAAGTAGCCTTGGCGAGATTTCGCGTTTTTAGTTAAACCATTTTTAATTTTTATCATGAGTGGAATAAAATGGTAGTAAGATTACAGAATTCGATAAGTGAAAAGAAATAATGGTCAATCAACTGAAAAGAAAACTACCACCATATATCCGTGAGAATTTTGTTGATGATTTGCATAACATGACACAATTAAATCGTAACTCAGAAATTAGAAAAATTGAAACAGAAAATTTTTAAATGAACCGATTCGGGAATTCGAGAGAAATAACTCAGCTACAAATGGAAAACAATAAGCACTAGCCAAGCAAGGCAAAAAAAATCATCTTCTTTCGATAACAATTTGTAATGTCATATTGATTTTCTAGCATTAATTGTTATTCTTGTCAGGCCACAATTATTATTTAGTTTTATCAAGAATTGATAAATATCAAATTCAACATCGTGGAAATAGCTGCTTAGAACTACGAACTACGTAGTTTGCATTAATCTTTGACGTTTAGTAATGCTTCTTGAATTCTCATTTCTTTCTACGTGGGCCAGAATATCCACAAGACTTTGAAAATTAATTTAAAAAGAATAAAGCGAAAAAATCATACGTACGAACAAAAATCACAACACTTTTAGCATTTTCTTCGTTACCATGTGCGTTTGTTTTAGTTTTTAAGTCCGCCATTAGACAGTGACTTCAGTGCCCCCTATAGTTCGTTGGAGTTGCGAATTGTTTTTTTCGTTTTGAAAGCTGTTGAAGAATTTTTTTTAAATGGAAAGAAGTGTATTAGCTGCTTTGTTTAAAAGGTGCTGCTATTTTATTTGTTCGTTTTTTGTTTTTTGTTTTTTCTTCTTTTTACGCATCTAATTTTTTTAGATGAGTGAGGAATATTTTATGCCTAGAAAGTAGCTTAAAATATTGGAAAAATATGTTTGAAACAATTTGCGATTTTAGCTATTTTTGAGAACATTGATCAGGTACTAGAAAGTAGTATGGGTATACGAGAAAGTAGGCTCGTCTAGTTCTAGACAGAACTTCTTGTTGTAATGAAATTCCCTACTGTGATAAGTCAATTGAGAATAGATAAAACGTATATATGTTACGGCCAAAGCCCGAAGTTCGGCCAGTTCGCGAACTGGCTGGCCAATTCGCGAATTGGCCAAGAGGTTTGGCCAAAGCCCGAAATACTTGCAATTAATATTGCATTTTCTACTTTGGCTAGCCATTTCGCGAAGTGGCCAGAAATTCTTGGCCAAAGTCCGAAATGATTACGAAATATTTTAGATTAACAGGTAAACGACGCATGTGTCGCTTCCAGTGTGACGGCGCGGCGTGCAAGTGGTAGAAACTAGAAAATAAGGGTTGGTTCAGGGCCGTCGAGAGCCAAATCGAGTCCCTTGTCAGTTTCGCCACCAGGCCCGCCTCCCTCTATAAAACCAGTCAAATTTATAGTACTTTAATACAGAGTCGGATCCCTAGTTTCCCAATAGGCTGATATGATGTCATCTCGTTGGGCTTGGAGGGTGCAACCATGTCCCTGTGAAGGTCGTGACAATAGATATTCTAAACTTCGACCTCGTTTTTCTTGGCGTTAGTTCTTCGACTGAGCTATGAGTATGTATTTCTGATATTTTCACTTCTATATGTGAATACTTTCAGTTGAAATTACATGCTATCGCTAATAAAGTGTCATTCAAGTATTGTGTAGGCATTTTTTTTATTCATTTTGTACCTCCCACCCCCCCACCTTGTGAGAAAAAATAAGCATGCGCTATACCCCTTCCCTTTTTGCTTATATAAGATTTTATGCCATATTGTGCGTCACAGGATGCTCTTTTCCCACGTTTTTTGTTGTTCATTATTTAATGCTTACCCAATAATTTTTGTGACCCCACTTTTTGTCAGAGAAAATAAGCAGCCCTTAGTCTCCCCTTTCTGCCTACATAATACTTGACCGGTCCCAGCTAAGGTTAAGCCTAAGGCTGTGTTTCTCAACCTTTCAGTGTGTGTGACACAAATTTTAAATATAATTTTCATTCTGAAACCAAACCTAATCACAAGTAAGGAATTTAGCGTGTGCTCCCCTCCCCAGAATTCCATTTAAAATCGGTTCTATTTAAAATCCCTCTGAATCCCGAATTTCTACAAAACCACATCTCAGAGAAAATCTCCAAGCCAAAATCAGTCATGACTAAAAAATTAGCTATAAAGTAGTGATGAAAATCCAAATATAGCAACTTAATCTTCGGCAACACACGTTTTGGAAAGGACTTATTGCACGAATAATATGAACTTGTTTCCATTTAGAAATTAATTAAATAATCATGTCTGATTTTTTTTTCTTGAAATATGCTTTATTGGAAGCAGAAAGTTTAAAATTTGAGAAGCTGCAAATGTTTTTTTTTCTTTCTGCTTTCATTTGTGTAGAATTGACAATTAAAAAACGAGATAGCAAAGATGGGAAATTTAGCATGTTTTGCGCTGAGTCCATGCAATTAGTCTGTACTCACAGTCTATTCACACCGTTGCGTTGGTGCGACAAGCCATTTCGAAAAGTATGAGAGTACTTTTATTAATTACAAGCTATACCCGCATGACAATTCCCGTGCTAAGAATTTAAAGGAAGGTTCTTGAATAAATCAAAATCCCCCCCCTCCCATCTCTGATGCAAAATAATCATTTTCTTATACTGAAATGCGTATACTCTTTAAGAAAATCTATTTAAAAAAAAATCTGCAATTGTAAAATATTTTGCTACATGAAAAAGACATTAAAGTACATAAAAAGTTGCTTTAAAATGTAAAATAATTAATAGAACTCTGTAGTTTTTTCTCCAAACTCGCCAAGTTACCACGCTTTGTTATCCAATCGATTTGCGAGCGAAGCGAACTCCGGTCGATTAGCGATATAACCTTTCTTACGAAAGCGTTTAAAGGATAATCCCGCTCTCTCGCCTTCCTCGCAGAGAAGGTAAATAAAAACACATTGTATCTAGAACCAAAGGAAAATCTCGCTTATCCATCCCCCGTAGAAGAAAAAAGAATTTAGCTCAAATATACGCAACGTAAATTATATAAATGAATTCCGCATCCTCAAGAAGAAAAAGTTTTGAATTAAAACTTCGCATTGCAAATACAGCAAGACGAAGAGAAAACCAACTAAAATACATGCAATCAATTCAACCTTAAAATAAATGCAGTAAAACATTCGTGAAAACGTTCGAAAAAAAAAGAATTAAAATAAATACTATGACAGTAAGAACAACCTTTCCTAAATGTAAGGAAAATATGCTTAATTTTCTAGATTGCTTTCTCTTCCGAAATATTGATTCAAAAAAAATTTGGACTGTTTTACAAAGGAAAAAACAATGCTAAGAGAAAATTAAAATAAATATAATGACATTTATGTATAAAGTATTAATAAGGACATGTTGTAGGGGAAGTTTGACAAAAAGCGGCATTAAAGAAATGTCTTTAAATAATATTAACAACACAACTATTTTCGCTTTTTATTTGTTTTAATGAGCCCTTATTATGGAGGCTTTCCAAAATAATTTAAAATTTTTTGAAGCGATATTTTTTGGTACAATGTGTTCCAGGATCTTTAAAATTAAGTCTACGGAGCAGAAAAAGACTGTCGATCGTCCGTAATTTCATATACCTTTGCATTCGCACACTTTACACAACGCATTTATTTAAGATATAATTCGCTCACTTGAAGGGCGCAAATGTACTTCTTTACGCAATCACGTCGTTACATCATGTCATTTCACTGAATAATATCTATTATGGCTTAAATACGAAAAGAATAACACGAGATATTTTTATGCATTTCAAGCTTTTCAACAAAGAGGTATCAGATATATTTGAACTCGTTTTTGAAGCAAATGTATTTTAGAAAAAAATAGTACATCGAAGTACTCATTTCAAAATACTTCATTTTTTAAATTGTGGAAAACAGTCTGCTCCTCATTTCTTTTTTCGTACTTTGGCCGATCGTCCATAGCCACTTCGCGAATTGGCCGGCCAAAGCCCGAAATGAAGAAAATTTCGGGCTTTGGCCGGTAAGTTTTCAGCAATGTTGGCCAGTTCGCGAATTGGCTGGCCAATTCGCGAACTGGCCGATTTCGGACTTTGGCCGTAACATATATAGAGAGAGAGAGTGAAGCCTTCATTCCTTGAAGGCAACGATTTTAAGTCCCGTGATATATTTTAAAGTAAAGTACTGTCAGGTTCACGCAAAACGTTTGTTCTGTCGTCGTAGTTGAACCATGTGACCGGATTGGTGCTTTAGGTTTTCCTAACCAAATGATCAGAAAATACCGCACCTAGCAACATTTGTTTCTCGGCTGAAATCCATCTGAGTTTTGGCACCAATGTCGAGAATACTTTAAGGATTATCTAACTAATCGGTACATTATTAAAGGAAAAGATGATGGAAATTAATGACGAAACAAATTTTATTTTCAGCCGCATAAATTACAACAGGGTAGTTCTGTAGACAAAAGCTCAGTACAGTGGAAGATTTTTATCTAATTAGGCAATAAATGAAGTTTAAAAAGTTTTTGTTCAAAAGATCGGGCCGCTATTGGTCGGAGTTAGCTTCGCTCGCTGATCAGCTAGATTACAGTAACGTGGTGGCTTGGCGACTTTGGCTATAAACAATAAAGTTGCGTGATCATTTGTTTACATTTTAAAGCTACTGTAATGTAATTTATTGTATTTTTTGTTTATTTGGCGAAATATTTCAAAGTGCAAATAATTGTTTTTTGTTTTTAAAGAGTTTTTAGTCATTTTAGTTGAAGAATGTGTTTATTTTACATCAGGAGAGGGGGGGGGGGGAGGGATGAATGATTTTCGCTTATTCAGAGAACTTTTTTTACCTTTATCATTTTTCTAAACGATATCCTTCCGATTGTTTTATTCCTTTTCACATGGGGGATATTGCAGCGGGATTTCCCGTTTTTTCTAGAAAGGTAGTTAGATTTTTACTTAATATCGGAGGACGCTTTTTATCCTTTGAGTATGGCTGAAGGAGCAAACCATTAAGTGCGGGAGAAACAGTAGTTAACAAAACAACTGCTCAGTGGGCATTAGACAAATCAAGTTGTAATAAATATGCACATTCTGACACCATAGTAGCTTAAAACATTTTTTTTACTTCTTTTTTTTCAACAGAATGGTTCAAACACTTGATAGTTTATTGAAATTTTTTAACTTTTCAATTTACAAAGTTTGAACAGAACAACGTCTGTCGGGTCCTCTAGTAATACATAAAATTCAAAAGATGATGGAAAACAACCTTTTAGCAGAAGAGGAAAACTTTAATGTTTATTATAGGAATTAATTTTATAGGAACTTGTATTTTGTAGAAACTAATTTATTAATTTTGAGCTTCAAGTTATGGGTCTGGACTTGGACACCACTCCTTTTCTTACGCCAATGATAAAATGAAATAAAAAAGTTTTTTCAATCTTACCAAATAATCTCAAAACTTACAAATATTTAACGATTGACTTTTATTATCTTTATATATTAACTAGAAAGTCGCCCGTCATGGTATGACCAGTGAAAATGGTTTCTACATTTGAACGAAGCAATTGCCTGCAGGGCCCGATCAAGAAAAACTGGTGCCCAGGTCCTGAGTAAAAATTGGTGCCCCCCCCCTCCCATGAGAAGATCAGCACAATTTCAAAGTCAATGTTTTGTACTAGAAACCTAATACACTAGAAACCTACACATTACTACAGAAACCTGGGATTTGAATATTAAAAACTTGATAGTCATCATACTAATCATAGTTAAAATTACCTTACCTTAAGGTGAAGATGAATTAAAAAACAATTTAAAACTGCAAAAATAGCAAAAAAAAAAAAAAAAAACAAATGTGTCGATCACATACATAATCGAAATCTAATTTTGATGTCATAGAATTTTCAATAGTCAATAAGAAAAACGCCTGTAAATTATCCGGAGAAACGCAGCTTCTAAAAAGATTTTTGATTCTTTTTAAAGCTGAAAAGGAACACTCACTGGAAGGAAGTAAGTTAATTTATGCTATTTTAGTGCCCCTAAATTTGTGGTGCCCAGGTCCGCGGACCCACTGGACCGTGCGTTAATCAGGCCCTGATTGCCTGTTTGATGATATTTTGATAGAACTCCAGTGGATTAACCCTAAACTCCAGTAGATAACGTCAGTTCGCATCTCCAGAGCTCGAATACGTTACCTTGCTGTGCAATACTACCGAAAAAAGTTAAAACATTCCATTCCACGTGTTTTCTTCGATGTAAATTACAGGCTTCAGATCGTTTATAGTGCGATGTAATTTCAGAGCAATAGAAAAGAAAGCTTCCTACAACACTATGATAAATTACTGTCATTCACTGATCTTCAAAGCAAGTTATAAGTTACAGCATTTGTTTGTTTTACCTTTTTTATCCGCCATTAGACAGTGGCTGTAGCGCCCCCTATAGTTTATTGGAGTTGCGAATTGTTTTGGTTCCTTCGTTTTCCTAAAATGGCAATCTTACCAGTCAAACTGTTAAGTTGCCGGATCGAGTTCAGCCTTGTCACAATAAAGCTTTTCCATGCATGTTAAACATTACAAAACATATTATCAAATTATCTTGCCGCGGCACGAGTTTCATTGTTGAGACACGCGGATTACTTTATCATCGGCTATTAATTATTCGGAACTCCAGCGCTCGAATACGCTACCTTGCGGTGATTTACAAAACTGCCGATGGAACTAAAACATTGCCACGTTTTAGTTCCATGTGTGTCTGTTGACGTAAACACAGGCAGTTTGTTCTGAGTATTTATTAACGCATTCGATGTGTCTTAGTTTGCTTTCAGCTACAGAAATTAATTCGTCCCTTAAGAGTATTCTCGAGTTTCTCAAAATAATGTTAGTTTTCCTTATTTCTTTCAAAAAAGTATTAAATGGTGGACGCGTAAACAAGAAAACTCTGGATTAACAAAATTGGATAACGTTATACCAGGTAAAATTTTTTATTGTTTTGTATGAATTTGTAAGAATATGAGTTTTTTTTAATCTTAAATTAATTTAACTAATCATATTTTACAGCAGCATTTAGTTGGAATGGACAGTATGCAAAATATTTTCCTGGATTTATTATCGTAGAACAAAATGAAAAATGTTTAACCTAGAAAGAATTTACTTTATTCCTTTTATTCTCAGCTGAAAGGTTTCGCCAAATTTGTTTAGGGTTATAATTTTGGTATTGTGCGAGCAAAGTAGCCTTGGCGAGATTTCGCGTTTTTAGTTAAACCATTTTTATTTTTTAACATGAGTGGAATAAAATGGTAGTAAGATTACAGAATTCGATAAGTGAAAAGAAATAATGGTCAATCAACTGAAAAGAAAACTACCACCATATATCCGTGAGAATTTTGTTGATGATTTGCATAACATGACACAATTAAATCGTAACTCAGAAATTAGAAAAATCGAAACAGAAAATTTTTAAATGAACCGCTTCGGGAATTCGAGAGAAATAACTCAGCTACAAATGGAAAAAAAATAAGCGCTAGCCAAGCAAAGCAAAGAAGTATCATCTTCTTTCGATAATAATTTGTAATGTCATATTGAATTTTCTAGCATTAATTGTTGTTCTTGTCAGGTCACAATTATTACTTAGTTTTATCAAGAATTGATAAATATCGAATTCAACATCATGGAAATAGCTGCTTAGAACTACGAACTACGTAGTTTGCATTAATCTTTGACGTTTAGTAATGCTTCTTGAACTCTCATTTCTTTCTACGTGGGCCAGAATATCCACAAGACTTTGAAAATTAATTTAAAAAGAATAAAGCGAAAAAATCATACGTACGAACAAAAATCACAACACTTTTAGCATTTTCTTCGTTACCATGTGCGTTTGTTTTAGTTTTCAATTCCGCCATTAGACAGTGACTTCAGTGCCCCCTACAGTTCGTTGGAGTTGCGAATATGAGGATAGGCAAGCCGTTTTCTTTCGGTAACGATTTCTCCTCTGTTTGTGAACCGATTTCCATCATTCTTTTTTTATTCAGTAGCTATTGCCGAGTTTTAGTGTCATCAATAAAATTTTTTGAAATCGAACGCTAATTAACGGAGACATTAATTAAAAACGCATTTTCCCCTTAATTGGCTCTTTCTACGCGAACGAATGGTCCAATTTTTTCGAATTTGATATGATTGGAAAGGTTTTTATAAAATAGTCTTAACGAAGAAACTGCCAGGGCGCCCAATGTCCAATAACCTAATTCCACTAGAAAAAAAATTATAAACGTTTTTCAGTTAGTGAAACTTAAAAATTTTATCTTTTTTCCATTGTTGAAACTCATTGTTGGATAAGTTAAACATTAAGTTTTAATTAAGTTTTTAAACCGCTTTTTCTGCACGAAAAATGCATTTTAGTGCTTCGAGTTTGGTATGGTTGGAAAGATCGTGAAAAATACTTCTAAACGGTTCAAAAATGGAAACCCGTTAAGATAACTTGAAAAGGAGCTAGAAGCAACTATGGGTTAGCGAAGATTCATTTTATATGATTTTTCACGTGACAGTTAGCGGGAAGAAATTGATAGATAATATTGTGTGTTGCCATTTCTCGCTTGAGCGTAAAGAAATGAAATTCTTGCATTTGTTTTTATTATTGAGGCTTTTTGGGTAACTACGGGCTCTTAAAATATTTTCATTTTGATTATGTTTTCGCGATTTTAATATTTGAATAAATCATTTTACGGAGTGAGGAAGGACTTTCAGTTTCGATAAAAATCACCTTCTTAAAAAAAAAAAAAAAAAGCTCACAATAATACCTGCATTTGCTATTACCAGCAACAGACATCAAGGTGTAACTTTTGATAAAGTTGGCGTATTATTACGACGTTCAGTGCTTTCGCATGGACAATTATATGTTGCCGCGAGTAGAGTTCGTTCATTTAACTATTGTAAATTTTATTTGCGGTATCATTTCATTCACGAAGACTTCCGTAACTGTGAAATTGGGTGATCTTTATCCATCGGTGTCAAATTTTTGACACCAATGCCAGTGCGAGAAATATTTTTCTTTTTCTTTCGTAAAAAAGTGTAGAGAAATGTCTATTTGCAAGGAGCTGACTACGAATGAAGTACCTCTTTAAGGCGGGGTTCATTAAATTGTAGCCGTTCGTGACAAGGAGGAGGAAATAAATGACAAGTGAAACATACCATGGGGAAAATGTGACATCAAGCCTTTTTTGATAAGAACGTTTATTAAAAACAGTAATATGACATGTGGAAAAGGGAACAGGGGGTACACAAAAGGGAACCCCGCTCTGCTATGCCATCGTGGGCTTCCAGAGTACTGACCTTTCGGCCGGTGCCCCCTAAACCCTTACGGGAACGAAATCCAACCACTTACGACTCTAGACACCGTGGACCCAGGTACAGACCTGACTTCGGTGGCGCCCATTGCCTACTCACTGTTCCACTCGATAGCCAGGGAACAGGGGGTATGGTGTAATGTGAAACTTTGTGACAAAGGGGAGAGGGACCAAAAATTTTGAAAAGTGCATTAGTCAGTTACTCCCTAAACGATAAACGGCTTTATTAAAAAAAAAAAAAAAAAAAAAAAAATTCCCAAAGACAGTTTTTTTTTTTTTTTTTTTTTTAATAAAATTGCACTATTTTTGCGACGTCCAGTGTTTTTGAATGGAAAATTTTTAATGTAGCAAGTAGGATTCGTTCATTTCACTGTTTGAAAGTTTATATTTCTAATGAAGAGGTCAAGGCAACTTACTCAATAATATTAAACTTTTTAGAAGAAATATTGTTCATGCAGAAGTTTTACGTATAATCTGAGTTTTGCGGCATCATTTCATTCGGGAAGATTTCGATAATTGGGAAATTGGCACTCTTCATCTATTGGCGTCAAAGTTTTGGCACCAATTGCAGCGCGAAAAATGTTTTTTCTTTGCATAAGTAAACAAAGAGTAGGGAAAAATATACTTGCATACGGTTACCACAAAACGGGGGCTGTCCACGAATGAAGTTTCGCTTTAAGGTGGAGTTCACGGAATAGTAACATTTTGTGGCAAGGGAGAGGAGAGAAATGACAAGAGCGACATACTATGGGGAGAATGTGACAGCAAGCCTTTTTTAAATAGGAACGTCTATGAAAAACAGCGTGACATGTGACAAAGGGAAGAGAGGGTATGGTGAAGTGCGAAACTTTGTGGCAAAGGAGTGAAAGGGTCGAAATGTTGAAAAGTGTGACATCAGTTATGCTTCGCCCTTAACCATAAACAAATCTCAAAGACAACATTTTTTAAAATTATACTATTATTGCGACGTCCAGTATTTTCGAATGGACAGTTATATGTTGCTGCGAGTAAAGTTCGCTCATTTGATGCTTGGAAATTCATATTGCTAATGACGAAGAAGCAACACACTCAGTAATAGTAGACGTTTTATAAGTAATATTGTTCACACAGAAGTTTTAAGTATAAACTGAGTTTTGATGATTCATTTCATACGGGAAGATTTCGAAAATGGGATAATTGGCGATTTTTATTAATTGGTGTCAAATTTTTTGTTTCTGCGCGAAAAATGTTTTTCCTTTGCATACGTAAACAAAGAGTAGGTAAATAGCTATCTGCATAGTATTTGCACAAAGCAACATAGTATCCGAAATAAAATTATTTAAGCCAAGAATTTGACGACCACACCAATATCTCGATGGGGTTGTTTTCTTTAGTCAGAAGTACTCCTTTTAGTCACTGAAATTGATAGAATAAGCAAAACAAATAACGTGGAGCCAGAAAAAACTTTTATTTTCCCGACAATTATTTTTTGCTATTTTTTTTAAATGTTCGATTTTGGAAATAAAGCGTGGTTTTTATGACATTACAAGTGATGTACTTTGGCACGCTACTCCATTGCCTCGCTAAATACTTACGCTTTGCTGCCAACCGCGTTTCCAAGTTATGATAATTTACGATGTGCGCTAATGGCATCAGTGAATGGCATTTCAAAGCTTTTGATGCCATGTGCAGAAGCGTAAAAAATGAATTTCAATCTGCGCACCAACTAAAATAATTGTTAAAAAATATTACTTTTTTTCAAATTATTTAAAAAATGTTTAAAACCTATGTCTTTAAGCATGCTGTTACAGAAAAGAAGCTTTTAAAATTTCGGAAACGACCCCATTACCAAAATATCCTCATTCATCCATTTATTTTGAGATTAACAGACAAAAGCAAAATTGGAATAAATTATTACAATTTGGTATTGTGTGTACATACAAAAATTGTATGTTTCCAGATACGCAGCAAACATGAATAACAGTAGAAATAAAAATGTCGGAAATAGTTAAATTCATACAAGTTTTCTCAAATACTCATTTATGAATATGGTCGAATTTCGACCACTGGGCGAACACTAGTGTTAATAAAAGTTCATAAATCATCGTATATGTTTTAGGAAATGTGCCAAGTGATATTCCGTCAAATGTTTGTCAATCTACTTCAGGGCTGGTTGCAGTTCAATGCCTTCGTCAGGAACCCTGATATTTCCATCCCATCTTTAAGTTTTCTCTTCCGCTGCCTCACACCATGACACCTGCATCATTATCATCTTCATACCTGTTGGAGAATTTCCGGCATTTGACGCAATTCCGAGAGTGCACATTTAGTTCGATGCGGGTTATACTAATTGAAAAGTTCTTGTTGAAGTACGGGTTATAGCTCAACGAAACACTTCGAAAAATATGCACACAAATTCTAACAAATTATTTAATTATGAAAAACTATAATATTGTAATGACACAGGAATAGGCTTTAGCACAATAGCTTTTTTTTTTTTTTTTTTCGCAAAATCATCTATCTTTTTCTTAAATAATACAGGGCGTTTTTTTTTATTTTTTCTGAAAGTTTAAGATAATGTTCAAGCCAATTGAAGGAAATTTTGACCCCAAAAATCAATTTCACCAATCTTTCATTGTCTTAAAATCAAAGTTGCTAGAAACAGGTTAAGTGAGATTTCGTGGTCTCAATATAGTTCATCTTCATTGAAAAATCGTGAATATCGCTAAATTGTGATATAAAAATATATAATTTTTTGTTATAATGAGATTATAGTGAAATTGTTTTAAAATATTGTTTAAATTAAATGACTTGCTACTATGATACCGAGTGATTCAGAAAGAATGGGACATTCTATAAGGCTACTGATTTGCGAATATTGGGCCTCATTTCTTTGGTGGAGCTTGAATGTAACAGGGAATTGCAAAATTTCAACTGATTACCACCAGACGTATCTGCGATCAATCTTATTTGTCTTGCTATTTATTATTCAGTGTGTCAAAATGGCGATCGGGTCTCCTAGGTCACCAGACCTAAGACCATATGATTTTTTTTGTGGGTACAGGTAAAGGATACTGTGTTTATACCCTAATACAAGCTTATCTTGACAAACTGAAAGATTGAATCACTCCAGCAATTGCTTCAGGAGGAGGACGTATAGAGTCTCTTTAAAATGATTTAAGTATGAAAAAATTTCGTTTTGCATCATTTTTACTTTTATTAATGTGCACGAAAGAAACCCAAACATCTCTATTGATTCGTCTGGCCAGGTTTTGCAAAATACAATATGACAATCAGTCACTCCCAGCTTCGAAACAAGAAATTGCAGATTGGAGTTTAGAGAGTGTAGAAAGCAGCACCTTTTTTTAAAGCCCCAAATGAGATTTCTGTGCAGAAAAATCAAGGCATTGAAAGAAATGTTGGATTGAAATGTATTTTTCTCATTTAGCAATGTTGCTTAATACCGCGAAGTACTTTCTCTTAGCTTAAAACATTTATGATCATTTTTTTCTGATTACATTGTCTTTTAGAAAATTTTGTAGAACTCAAAGGCAATTTTTGTCTTCTAACCTTATTAACGTCTCTCGTCTTATAATCTCTCAAAAATGCTTTACTCATTTCAGTTTTTCATAAGAACCCCTTTTCGATTGAAGTAGATTTTCCTAAAGCCCTTAAGTACAGAGTACCTCAAAGACGAAATATTTTCAGAAGCGACCAGTTGCTCAATATTTTGAGCAGGTAAAATACCCGGGCAACCCCATTTGGCAAATCATAATGGTTTGTTTGACCATTACGTAAAAACATAAATTTCATCTCCTATTTTTTTCGAATCAACATTTGTAGCTTTTGGTTTCGTGCCACCGTACATGATTTGAAGCACTTGAATCAAAATATGTTGAATTTCTACACAAAATATATCAAAGCACATTAAAGAACAAGGCTAAAATTAATTTCCTAACTAAAAAGTAGTCCTAGCAAAAAAGTTGTTCCTCCAAAAAAAATATAATAATAATAATAATAAATAAATAAATCATGAACATTGAGGATTTGAATGAAGGCGTAAAGTCGCAGATAAAATTTTCACTTTAAATACAGATTGAAATGTATGTCAGTGGAGGCGTTCTAACTCTAAAAGCAAATTCAATTCCGCCGGCAGCTCAAAACAAAGAACATAGTGACCAATATATTACATAATCGTTGTCTATGTAATACATCTCAAGCACTTACCTCTCACTGAGTAATTTTCTGAAAATACAAGTCTTCAAGAGAACGTGATTCAGTCTTCTCAATTTCAAGCAGATATGATTCTCTTTCGTTTATTTTCGCATGGTTTGCAGAGAAAATGTCTGCTATGCACTTAGATGTCCAGCATAATTCTTTGCTCAGTAGTCGAGTAATAAATCGGATTCGTCTCTCTTCCATAACAAATAGCACCGTGTGAACTTTCAGTAGCGAGACTCTCAGTAAGAACTATGCTCTGAATGCTCTGATCCAGATTTCCAATCGGTATTTTCGAATTTCCTTTTCAATAGTGAGAAAATTATGAGAAATACAAATTCTCCTTCCGATCAAGATGCACTATCATCGAGAGGCATCCTTCAACTTGTATTTATTTTTCACGAAGCAGTCATGCTTGACCTAGTGGTAGTATCACTCCAAAAACTAAGGGCGGTTTGTGGTTTTGAGATTCTCCCGAGCTAGAGAAATAAGAGAAAGTTAAACTTAATCTTAGTTCACAATTAAAAAAGTTGTCAGTTTTGAAAGATGAGACATGATCAAGATTTGAGAAGGAAGACATTATGGTTTTTGACACTTCGAATGATATTCCTAACTCATTTGATCAGTTACAATAACTGATTTTTCAAGTTCTTTTGCTCATCTGCTCTATATAGTCATGCCATTATTGGCATCAGCCTAATCAAGAGCAAACTAAGTTGACGTCAGTGGCCAGACCCGGATTACCCAATAGGCCACCCTAGGCCCAGGCCTACGAGCGCAAGCCGAAAAGGGCGCACGTCACGGAGAAAAAAAAAACAGTTTGCTGAAAAAAAAAATGTAATCCGCTAGTTCGCTAGTATATATGGAGAAGCAAAATTCAACTAGAATAGATTTCAACCAGCCCGTTAGGCAGCAAAAAAAAAAAAAAAAAAAAACAATTGGACGATAGGGGAGGGCCGTAATGATTGAGTCGAGTTCCTTTTCCGGTCAAAGCAGATAACTTTCAATATCTTTGATTTGAACGATAATTTCTTAAAAGTATAACTTTGCCTAGGGTTGGAGTGGGTCCGCCAACATAGTGTCAACCTTGACTCCCAAGGGGCGGACAGATTCGAGGGCGCAAAAAATAAATAAATAAATAAATAAATGAATAAATAAAATAAAATAAAATAAAAATAAAAATAAAAATAAAAAACCGAAAGCGCGCTTAGATTCGAGGGCCGGTGAGATAGTAGCTGAATGCTGGCTTTCAAAAGGGAAAAAACTTATTAGAAGTAAGACACACAGGAATCTTAGCTGAAACCATGATCCAGAAAATGTTCAGTTGTAAAACTTGATACTGGAACTATTTTTTCTTCTGATGTGTTTAAATTACGTCAGTAAAGAAGTGTTTCGCAATTAATAATTTTTTAATTCACACTTATTTAAAATTACCAATCATCAGGGGCGCTCAAAGTTCAAATTTTCGGGAGACGGGAAATTATCAATTTACCGAATAAAACATCAAATCTGACCGAATGACAAAATACGAGCATGCACACGTACTAACATCTAACGAAAAGAGAAATTAGACATATATATATATATATATATATATATATATATACATATATATTAGGGTGGTCCTTATTTTTGAAGTTGTAGATATTTTACACGACGCCCCCTCAATTTGTTCAATTATACAAATAAATGATCCATGCAAAATTTTAGGTCAATCCATGAATATTAACACGTGCCCCTAGGGTCCCCTTTTTTGAGTTTTGAAGAAAAAATTGCGGATTTTCTCATTTTTATGTAAAATTATTCCTAGGTTTCATACTTAAAGTAATTTTGAACATCAATAGATGTTGCTACTTCCAGACCAACTATTCTCTCACTTTCATTCTGTAAAATTTTACATATTACATAGGGTACAAGTACACCAATGGCCTAGGGACAGGCATACCGCTATTCGCGCTTGTTTCAAACCAAGCGGCTGGGGAACTTTTCTTTCCACCAAGATGGACACAAGGCATTCTAAAGGCCATTAATGAATGGCCTAGGCCATTTATGAATGATTTTTGACAACAACAAATTGCCTCCTCCAGGCTTTGGGTGTGTTGATTTAGAAAATTTTCTGTGTATGTAATAGGTGTGGCATATAGGGTCACTAGATTTCCATGCTATAAATATAAGTAATGATAATTATATTTTAATTCGCTGTTCTTTAGTTATATACTTAAATGTTTATACATTCTTATAATTTAAATTTGTAAAAATCCTCGATTACCCTACCATAAAAATAAACTCTATTTTCCATATCTAAACCATAAATTAAAAAAAATTCCAGATCGGAATAATGTAAAAATCTATACTTTAAACTGTCTTCTATTTCAGCGCATAGTCCATTATTATCATCAAATTCCTCTTGCATTTCACAAGAATTAGAAATCGAAATGGGTATCTATCCTAACCAGTTGAACCTTTTTTTTTCTATATCTGGTCTACCACAATTCAAAAAAGTTTGACAACTATTGAGATCTGCTCGCATTTCATCAATGTTAGACAAATGCCATATTAGGGACAAAGATGCTGCTCATTCATTAACAGCCTATGTAGATGCAGTAAATTTAAATCCAAATAACCTTATGATCAATCATACATCACTTAAGAGAACAAGAGAAAATCTTCGAGAGGTAAAATCAGATTTCATGAATTTAAATTTAGGTTTTTTATTTATTCCCTGGGATTCAAAGCTACATCCAGATGTAACTGGAAAAAAACGCCGATAGGCTTACCATGATAGCTTCAGGTTCCAATGTTGAACAGCTACTCACAATTTCTGAGATAATTCTTCAGTTGTATGTGATATCTTAGATGATTGCTCTTTATTGCTAACTGTTCAATCGATAGTGTTTTATACAGCGACTTACAATACCGGCCGTATAAATTGTGCATGTAATTTTTTAGAGCAAAAGCTGAACGGTGATATATTGCATTTGTATTGCTATCATCATGTACTTGAAATCGTACTGCAGAGTATCTTTAAAGAAGTTCTTAGTTCTAGATTCAATATTCCATTATTTAGGCGCTTCCAAATTCAAAAATTACACGTACCACTTAAATTCGAAAAGAAGAATTTGATGACATATAATGGAATAATGGAATATCGAGTCTAGAACTAAGAACTTCTTTAAGGATACTCTGCAGTACGATTTCAAGTACATGATGATAGCAATACAAATGCAATATATCACCGTTCAGCTTTTGCTCTAAAAAATTACATAGAAAGCGGAATTAAGAAATATTACAGAGAATTTTCATTACGTGTAATAATATTTCTTGGTGAAGTCCTCGCTCCTATACAGGGATATGTTTTCGGCAACCTGGAGCTTATCTGTGAGCCAGATGGGTGGCAAAAGGAATTTATTGTTTGAATATTTATATATTTAGGAAACAATTTAAATTGACTTTACATGAAGAGATTGCCCGGAAATGCTGTTTTACAGTTACATGTTGTATGAAGATATAGTTTTTCGCAGCAACCGAATCGAGGCTCCTTTAAATTATGTAATTTGCCAAAAACACTAGCAGCGTACAAAATTATAACAAACATGCAGTAGAAGCAGCGATTGGAAAATTCATCAATCACTTGCGCTATTTAGAGGATAAACTAGTAGCTTTGTCCGTATTGGATGAAGGAATTGGCTTTGAAGATAGTAAAAGACTAATCCAAAAAATGCTTGCTGATAAGGAAGACGTGTCTTATGATTGTACAAAAAATTTCATATTACGGTAGATGATTTGAAATACTTTCTTAGTAAAGGTTTTCCTCTTTATAAAATCAAGTACAAATCAATAAAACTGCTTGATAAGTTACAAATACCAAAAGATGTTTTCCTTCTTGATCCTGATTTATGGCAAAATGAAGGAAGTTATTTAAAGGGAAGAGATACCTTTAAAATGCTGAAGGTTGTGAATGATACAACTGAAAGAGGAGCACTATTAATCGAAGAATTTCACAATCAATTTACCAAACATGAGTCACAAAAGCAATTTAGTATTTTACAGACACTTCAAGACTAGCAGAAAAAAATGCACACGATTAAGATACATTGAGAAAAGCGTACGATTAAAGTAAAGTTTCTAAAGCAATATTTCATTCTTATTTAATGTAAAATCTTTAGACGATATAAAGTAATAAAAAAGGTTAATTTTAGCTACCTCGCTGTAAAAATATTTTGCAAGCATAGGAGAAGCGATGTACGGAGTCTGAAGTAAAAACTCGAAGATTTGTGGGAAAATTATCAAAAGTGTTAAAGTTCAACGTCCTAGGGGCACGTGTTATTATGGACCGATCGAGTTCAAATTTTGCACCGATTGCTTTTTATTATAGTGTCACAAAACTAGGGGGCGTCACTTGTTGAATTCCGAAAAAAAAATTTTCCCATATAAATAAGGACCACCCTAATATATATATATATATATATATATATATATATATATATATATATATATATATATATATATATATATATATATATATATATAATTAATGTTGTCTCCAAATTTTCCGAACTGTCAGACACTTTTTGTCAAATGAGGAAATTTTGGATGTCACAGTGATCTCCAGTGACTCACTTCGGGGCACCTCTGCAAATCATATCTACTATTTTGTACAAAATATTCAACTGACTGCTTTAATTCTCTACACAAACATGCATTGCATGCAAGTTCCTAATAAATAATTTATTATACACAATTATATATATTTTCACTTATAATGATGTAAGGTTTGCTCCCAACGTATTATTTTATGAATATTGTTGTTCAAAATTTCACTACGAAGATCACAACGAAGTGGATAAAAGTACATGGGATGCCACGAAATATGTTTTAAATAGAAGAAAAATTAAAATATTGTAACGGATTCGGTGCGACTTCCACTTTCTTGAAATGAAGACACAGTTCTTGATAAAAGCACAGGAAATTTATTTACACTATGTACAGGAAAGATCGTCAACAACTGCAAAATTATTCTTCAGCAATTAAGCAATTATCACGCAACACCGTAAACTCAACGTTTACACACGTATTTACTTCCAAATACGAAAACAACACAGCGAAATGCCTCGCTATAAACAGAGCTAATACACACACTCAGTTCGAAATCTGAATCGAAACTAAACTGTTTATCCATCGCTAACGGCTTAAATACACCGAAAAAAAATTTCTCAAATATTCCACACGCTTCTGTAAAGTAGTAGACCGTTATCAATGAAAAGAAAGAAAATAGGGGTCGTATAATTTAGCCGAATGGAAAAGGGGTTGTATATTCGTTACGGGAAACTATTTACAGGTTACGTTCCTACAATAATTACTATTTACAGAATTTGTAACATTGCCCCCTTCCTAAGGACTGCACGTCCCGGGCAGTACAATCCCCAGAAAGGGTGCCAAACTTATATCACAAGTTCACAATTACACACATTAAATAATAACTAACAGATACAGAAAACACAATAATAACAAGAAATATTACTAAACATTAAAAGCAAAAATTATCTACAACTTTTATGTTATCAACCATGGTTGTTTACGTAATACTCATGAACTATGGCCATAGTATGGGGCTAACCGATCATAATGTACAACCCTAGGTTTTGCATTAGGTGATTTTTGGATCCTCACTACGACGTCATTTAGTCGGTTAAGGACTTTGTAGGGTCCATCCCAATGCGACTGCAATTTGGGTGACAGACCTTTCCGTCGGATGGGATTCCATAACCAAACCTTCTCGCCTTCGTTGAATTCATGTCCAGTAGACCTTGTGTCGTATCGGGTCTTCATCTTCTCCGCCGCGATGTTGATTCGCTCTCGTGCGAAGTTATGAACATCTTCCAACCAGGCCTGGAGATCCTGGATGTACTCCTCAGGCGATGAAGGCGCATCCGGAGGACGACCGAAGACGAGATCACAAGGTAGCCGAAGCTCTCGTCCGAAGAGCATCTGAGATGGGGCATATCCGGTAGTCTCGTGGACAGCACTGCGGTAGGCCAGCAGGAACAAAGGTAGCTTCTTGTCCCAATCCTGTTGATTTCTGGATACCATAAGTGAGAGATTATTCAGGATTGTGCGGTTAAATCTCTCCACCATGCCGTCCGATTGTGGGTGTAGTGGTGTTGTCCTAGTTTTCTCAATTCCGAAAATTTGACATAGGCCCTTAAACACAGCAGAGATGAAATTCCTCCCTTGATCGGAATGAATCTGCAAAGGTGTTCCGTATCTCGAGATCCAATGTTGGACTAGAGTTTCTGCTACGGTAGTAGCCTCTTGATCTGGAATGGGATATGCTTCCGGCCATTTGGTGAAGTAGTCGATGGAAACAAGAATGTATTTGTTCCCATCGGCAGTTCTTGGTAGAGGACCCAGGATGTCGATCCCAATTCGTTCGAAAGGAGCTCCAACGTTGTACAGATGTAGCTTTCCTCTGCTTCTCTTCTTCGGTCCTTTACGAGCAGCACAGGCGTCACAAGAATGGCCCCACTTCTCCACGTCATCCTTCGCCTTGCTCCAGAAGAAGCGCTCCCGAACTTTATTGAGAGTTTTCAAGACACCAAAATGTCCTCCAGTCGCACTACTATGTATTTCTTTCAGAACATCTGCAATCCTTGATCGGGGAAGTAGTAACTGCCACCTAGATGTTTTGCCGTCGTCAGATTCCCATTTCCGGTGTAGCACGCCGTTCCGTAAATGGAGTGAGTTCCATAAAGCCCAGTATCTTTTTGTTGCAGGACTGAAGATGGAAACGTCCTGCCAGCTAGGGCGTCGACTGTCACTTTCCATGAACTCTAAAATTGGTTTTATGTCGGGGTCTTCAAGATGATCTTTTCGAACTTGGTCATCACTCCATGGATCAGGTTCTGATGATGTTGGAGTCACTGTCACCTGATAGGCGGTAGAGCTAGTCGTTCCATACTGTTTCTCGATTCGGGAACAATAGTGGCAGTTCTCAGGACAGGGTCTCCTTGATAAAGCGTCAGCATTACCGTGAGATAACCCTTTTCGATGCTTGATCTCCATGTCATATTCCTGGAGCCGCTGTATCCATCTGGCTATCTGGCCTTCTGGATTCTTGAAGTTCAAAAGCCAAGTTAACGAGGCATGATCTGTCCGAAGCAGAAATTTTCGGCCGTAGAGGTAATGATGGAAGTGTTCTACAGCTTTCACTATGGCCAGTAACTCCTTTCTGGTGACGCAGTAATTTCGCTCCGACTTTGATAAGCATTTGCTCCAGTAAGCGATGACATGTTCATTTCCGTCAATTTCTTGGGATCAAAACAGCTCCAATTCCCTCGTTGCTCGCATCAGTGTCCAGGATGAAGGATTTTTCAGGCTGAGGATAGGCGAGGATAGGCGTTGATGTTAAAGCCTCCTTCAGTCGTAGAAATGCATCTTCGCATTCTTTGGACCATTCAAACTTTTGCTTGCTCTCCGTCAGCTTATGCAAAGGTCGTGCAATGTTGGAAAAACCCTTCACAAACTTCCTGTAGTACGTGCAGAACCCCAGGAAACTTCGCAACTGATGGATGTTTTCGGGACGACTCCAACTCCTGACCGCAGATACCTTCTCTGGATCGGTTTGCACACCCTCAGAAGAGATGATGTGACCAAGGTAGTTCACTTCCCGGCGGAACAAATTACATTTAGACGGGCTTAACTTCAGATTGGCTTCCTTAAGCTTTTGCAGCACCTTCCTAAGATTTGCCAGATGTTCTTCGAAGCTGCGTCCCACGATGATGATATCGTCTAAGTAGACCAGACAGGATTCGTAAGAAAGTCCTCTTAACACTGTCTCCATAAGACGCTCGAACGTAGCTGGTGCATTGCAGAGGCCGAAGGGCATCACTTTAAACTGCCATAAGCCTTCTCCAGTTGTAAACGCTGTCTTCTCTCGGTCATCAGGGTGTATCTCAACCTGCCAATAGCCGCTCTTCAAGTCCATGGTCGAAAACCACTTGTGTCCGGAAAGAGTATCCAAGGTGTCGTCTATCCGTGGAAGAGGGTAACTGTCTTTCTTGGTGATTTCATTCAGTCGTCGGTAATCGACACAAAATCTGGTGGAGCCATCTTTCTTTCGGACCAAGACGATGGGAGAGGCCCAAGGACTGGATGAAGGTTCGATTACATCATTCTCCTTCATCTCTTTCAGAAGGGTTTCAACCTCTTCCTTCTTAGCGAACGGTAGTCGTCTTGGATGCTGTTTAATAGGGGGGTGTTCTCCAGTGTAAATCCTATGCTGCGTTAAATTCGTACGGCCAACATCCTCCGATGTAGATGAAAACAGATGCTTGAAGTCGTCCACCAATTGTTCCGCAGCAGTTCTTTGATCTTTCGATAATGGCGCACTCCCAATTAACTTCGACGTCAAGGACTCAGAAGACACAGTCTCAGGGGAATTGATTCTTCTAATGATGCAGTTTACTGGAGTACAAGTTGCCAACACTTCACCTTTTCGGATATTCCTTGGCCTTTCACTCACGTTGGCGACTCTCACAGGAATTACATCCTTAGAAAGGTCCACAAGCGTAGATGCTACCAGTACTCCTTTTAGGCTATTGCTTAGGTTAGGGTATTCAATGAGTCCAAATCGAAAACTATTGCTTTCTTCAAGGGAGCCAGGTATTAATGATTCTGACCTTGAGGGAATCGATAAATCTGTTTGAGCTATTATTTGATGAGCGGATTTTACATCACTCTCTGCAGGGAAAACGGCTATGTCTTCTCTCATCGAGTGCAGCTCATTAGTCTTGAAGTCGAGAGTGAAGTCATATTTCTTCAAAAAGTCCAATCCGAGAATGAAGGGGTCCGTGATATTAGCGACGAATGCCGTATGATGGTAGGTGGCATTCCCAAACACTATTTCCAAGTCCACTTTACCGTCAATCTCAATTTTGTCACCTGTCACAGTCTGGAGACTTACGCGTGGCGATGTCCACAGCAGTTTCAATCCAAATTCACGAGCCACATCTGTCCTAATGATTGTCACATTGGCTCCAGTGTCAGCAATCAGTCTGCAGGGGTTCCCATTTACATGTGCGTAAATGAAAAGTCCATCACTGCCACTACCAGAAGAGGAAATCTGCAGAGCTTTAGTGGTGGTGATTTCCTTCCCTCGCGTAGCTTGGCGAGCCGGACAACTCCTTTGCAGGTGTCCTTCACTACCGCATTTCCAGCACTTCTGCTCTTGTTTCTTTTGGGCTGTTATGCTGCTCAAATGTCTTGTCAAGTCACCGAGTTGTCTCTCAAGTTCAGCGAGGTGAGACGACCTGGAATCAGACTCATCAGCTTCCTGAGTCCGGATTAGATGGCGATCCACACGGGTTGCTTCTTGGGCGGCCTCGTATCTCATCGCATACACAACGGCAGAATTCAGGTCTTTGACATCCGCCATCCGTAGAGCTTTCTGGATTTCCGGATCTCGAACCCCGTCGATGTAGTAGTTGAGTGCCAGGTTGTTTCGAACATCCGCAGGGCAGTCGTAAAAAGCAAGATGAGACAGTCTCTCGATGTCCGCCGCAAGCTCTTGCAGGGTTTCCCCAGTTTTCTGGAAACGGGACTTCAACTGGAGTCGGCTGAAATCTTTCTGGCACTTCTCACCGAAGTGAAGCTCCAACGCAGATGTGAGGGCGGCGAAATCCAGGCGCTGGCCGTCCGGAAGGGTCTGGAGAATGTCCGCTGCGTCACCTCTCAGGGATGCTGCAAGATGACAAGCCTTGGTAGCAGAGTCCCATCCGTTCGCTTCCGCCACTATCATGAATTGAGTTTTGTAAACCCGCCACGAAGTTTTCCCATCAAATGTGGCAAGTTTAATGGACGGTCGAGCAACCGATGTGGGAGCGCCAAACTGTACAGAGCTGCTTTCCGCGGTCGCCAATCTCCTTACCATGTCTTTAATTATTTCTTCCTTAAATGAGGTAAATTTCTTGTCTTCTTCTTCCAACTTATTTTCCACATTGGCGATACGCTCTTCCACAGTATCAAATTTTTCTTCCAGAGCATCAACTTTATCTCCCACGGCGATTAGTTGATTCTGCATCATGGTTTTCATCGACGTTAGGTCACTTTTTATTTCATTTTGACTTGTAGTAATTTTAGCAGTTAAATCACTATTTAACTGTTCTTGGTTAGTCGCCAATTCATTTTTTAATTGTTCTTGGTTAGTCGCCAATTCATTTTTTAATTGTTCTTGGTTAGTCGCCAATTCATTTTTTAATTGTTCTTGGTTAGTCGCCATATCATTTTTCACAGAGTTGATTGCGTCAAGAAGTTGTTTTAATTGTTCATCCATTGCGCGAGTAATCACCATAAAAATAAAGTCCAAATTCAAAAAGTCTTTATGAAAAAAAATGTCCAAAGTCAGACTTACTCCAAGAAAGTCCAGAAGAAGCCCCACGTTGGGCGCCCAATTGTAACGGATTCGGTGCGACTTCCACTTTCTTGAAATGAAGACACAGTTCTTGATAAAAGCACAGGAAATTTATTTACACTATGTACAGGAAAGATCGTCAACAACTGCAAAATTATTCATCAGCAATTAAGCAATTATCACGCAACACCGTAAACTCAACGTTTACACACGTATTTACTTCCAAATACGAAAACAACACAGCGAAATGCCTCGCTATAAACAGAGCTAATACACACACTCAGTTCGAAATCTGAATCGAAACTAAACTGTTTATCCATCGCTAACGGCTTAAATACACCGAAAAGAAATTTCTCAAATATTCCACACGCTTCTGTAAAGTAGTAGACCGTTATCAATGAAAAGAAAGAAAATAGGGGTCGTATAATTTAGCCGAATGAAAAAGGGGTTGTATATTCATTACGGGAAACTATTTACAGGTTACGTTCCTACAATAATTACTATTTACAGAATTTGTAACAATATAGAGAGAAGGGTAATTTAGAACATTGTAAGGTAGAGACACCAGCAGTTCTAAATTTTTTTAAGGTTAAAAAAAAATGAACGGAAAGCAAAAATGCGTCAAGAAATTCAAGAGCTTTAAATTTAAATAAAAAGGAAAAAATTACATAAGATATCACTGTTAAATATCACCTCAGGCCAAAGCGTCAAAAGTTTTTTTTTCTTGGGATAAAAGCGTTTGTTATTCAAACGGACAAAAATTTGAAAAATCCATTATGGAAAACCTAAAACAATTAAATGTTTTTGGAAAAGAAAAAGTTGCTCAGGATGGTTTATAGCATATTAAATATATATATATATATATATATATATATATATATATATATATATATATATATATATATATATATATATATATATATATATATATATATATATATATATATATATAAAGCAAAACAGGGGAGGGAGGAGTTTCCTAAGTCTATCCCCATCATTTTAAGTCACCAAAGATAGCCTAAAATTGCATTTTTAATAACCTTAATTTTAGAAAAACGTCTGAGGAGATTCTTTGAACCTGCTTCCACTGTCATATTCAAAGATTATCTAAACTTTTTTTTTTTTCTAAATGAAACATAAATTTCAAAAAGTTTTCGAGTGAGACTCAGCAAACCACATCCCTTCCCACAACGTCATCAAAGATGATCTGCTGCGCATTTAGGACTAAAACATAGAAAATTTCTGGGAGGGTCCTAAACACTAATTCTCTGCCGAATATCATCGAAGAAAGCAAACAATTTCGTTTATAGGAATTCAACTTTAAACATTTGTGCAGGAGCACCCTCGACCTCCCGTTCCCAACATTTTGAAGATGGTCTAAAATTTCAAACATTTTCTGGATTAGATTCCCAAATCCCATCCAGTCATCCAGCATTAGAGGTCCTACAAATTTTTGGACTGTTTTAATTATGTTCGAGAAGGACTGAAACCGGGGGCCCTCTC
Organism: Uloborus diversus; assembly: GCF_026930045.1. Lineage (NCBI taxonomy): Eukaryota > Metazoa > Arthropoda > Arachnida > Araneae > Uloboridae > Uloborus > Uloborus diversus. Next base: position 102,422,110 of record NC_072731.1, read on the forward strand.
AGGTAAGAATTCCAAAAGTGAGGTCCTATAAGCAAAATATTAGACGATTTTCAATAAAGTAGGAGGAGGGCTGAAATCAAGGTCACTCTCGAAGAAAATTTTCGATTTTTAGCCCCTAAAGACACATTTGTAGACGATCTGGTACGATTTGAAGGTGGGACGTTACAGAGATCTTTTTCCTAAAAATAAATTCGAAATGAAAACTCTAAAATGCATTTGTAGGACCTATAATGCTGGATGACTGAATGGAGTTTGGGAATCTAATCCAGGAAATGTTTGAAATTTTAAACCATCTTCAAAATGTTAGGAACGGGGGGTCGAGGGTGCTCCTGCACAAATGTTTAAAGTTGAATTCATATAAACGAAATTGTTTGCTTTCTTCGATGATATTCGGCAGAGAATTAGTGTTTAGGACCCTCCCAGAAATTTTCGAAATTTAAGTCCTAAATACGCAGCAAATCATCTTTGATGACGTTGTGGGAAGGGATGTGGTTCGTTGAGTCTCACTCGAAAACTTTTTTAAATTGATGTTTCATTTAGAAAAAAAAAAGTTTAGATAATCTTTGAATATGACAGTGGAAGCGGGGTCAAAGAATCTCCTCTGAAGTTTTTCTAAAATTGAAGTTATAAAAATGCAATTTTAGGCTATCTTTGGTGACTTAAAATGATGGGGGAAATTTAATAAATTGGGGGATAGACTTAGGAAACTCCTTCCTCCCCTGTTTTGGTTTATATATAATCTTTTTTTTTAATATGTTATAAAACATCCTGACGAACTTTTTCTTTTCCGAAAACATTTAACTGTTTTAGGTTTTCCATAATGGATTTTTCAAATGTTTGTTTGTTTGAAGAACAAACGCTTTTATCCCAAGAAAAAAAAACTTTTGACGCTTTGGCCTGAGGTGATATTTAGCATAGATATCTTATGTATTTTTTTCCTTTTTATTTAAAATTAAATGTCGGGCTCTTGAATTTCTTGACGCATTTTTGCTTTTCGTTCATTTTATTTACCTTAGAAAAATTTAGAACTGCTGGTGTCTCTACCTTACAATGTTCTAAATCATCCTTCTCTCTATATTTTAATTTTTCTTCTATTTAAAACATATTTGGTGGCATTCCATGTATTTTTATCCACTTTTTTGTGATCTTCGTAGTGAAATTTTTAACAACAATATTCATAAAATAATATGTTGGGAGCAAACCTTACATCATTATAAGTGAAAATACATACAATTAATAAATTATTTATATATATATATATATATATATATATATATATATATACACATTTGAAAGGATGTCTAATTTCTCTTTTCGTTAGATGTTAGTACGTGTGCATGATCGTATTTTGTCCTTCCGTAAGATTTGATGTTTTATTCGGTAAATTGATAATTTCCCGTCTCCCGAAAATTTGAACTTTAAGCGCCCCTGATGATTGGTAGTTTTATATAAGTATGAATAAAAAATTATCAATTGCGAACTGTGGGACAATTCCTTCACTTTTTATTGATAGATTTATTGAAGGAAGTAGTGCCTAAATTTCAGCTAAGCCCAAAAAAAAATCAAGCTAAAAACACAAATAACTCCCGCTGTAATTAAGTTAGAGCGTTGAAACAATTTGCGTAGAACGCGGAAAATTCTACCCTTTCCAACGATATGTAATATTAACATGTGCAAGTAATTTTTCACCCCTATATTTGGGAATTCATGTAAAAATTGGGCCTAAATTTTAATAAAAAAAGAACTACTTGTCGAATATTTTTCGAACCGATCTGCAAACCTTTCCGGTGCTAAAAGAAAGATACTGTAAAAATTTCAGTGAAATCGGCCGAGTAGTTCTCGAGTTTTGCATGTTCAAACAAACAGAGGTTTTTTTGGAGACTTCATTTTATACTATGTAGAGAAAAACGTTCTATTTTCTAACATTTGTCAAAATCAATTGTCTTTTTTACTTAGTTTCGGTACAGATTATTGACATAAATGAGTATAAAGATTCTAAGAAAGCAGTACATTTCATGCTAGACCCAGAGAAGCTTTGATTCAAAGTTTTCATTATGATTACTATTAATATTGCTGTTGTAAGGCAGCGAATTTTTATAATGGGCTTTATATTTAATCATTTAATGCAAAATTATATGAAATTTACTGTTTTCCATCATAACTTTTTTAAACTCAGTTTTTTAGGAATAAGTTAGCCTATGTTTTTCCTTGATAATGTATCTATCTATGACGAAAAAATGGTTAAAATCGGTCCAGTAGTTTTGAAAATTACTCCGGACATACATACAGAAGTAGCCATTTATGTATATTAGATATGTTCAATGCCAAGGCGCCGCCAAGTTTGGCCTGATTGTGGTAATACGTAAGTGTCAAAATATGTACCACTTTAGTTTACAAGGTTTTCAAAGAGGGGCGAGGGAGGGGGGGTGGGAGTACCAAATAAAATTTGTGCCCAATAACCTCGAAAGTAATAATCAGGTCTTGGTCCATCCATACCTGGATCAGCCCCCCTGCCAAGTCCAGCCGCCGTGGAGCAAGCAGATCACATTTCAAGTTTATTCGCTGTCACCAAAACTGGCCCAAATTTGCCGCCGGTGGAGCTTCTTTAACTTCTTGCTTTTTTTCCTGCTTGCAAGTGTGGCGCAAAAAGCAGTCAGTCGGTCAAGTTCAAGGGGGAAAGACGAAGAAACTCTGAGCTCGACTTCATTCTAGTTCTGCCACGCAGTGAGTGCGGTGGTGTACTCTGCTCTACTCATCCCTCTGACACACACGAGAGAACACTCGATAGCAGACGATCCCGTGGAGGGGGATGGCGGCTTTACACGTCCCGCCATGCTACCGGACTGACGTAACAATGCGCGTGTGGGGTGTTTGATGACATTTTAAACTGTACACATTAGAAAGAAAGAGAAGCTGCTCCAGATGGCAGATTTGTTTCCGGTACTGCCAGCGCTGGTACCGCTGGCTACTCTTCTGTACTTGTTCGCCTCAGAGTATGGAGTACCGATTTCGACAGACAAAGTGGACTCCGAGTATGATTATATTGTGGGTAAGTCTCTTTTTTTTGTATAGAGAACCCCTTAACAATTGAGGCAGTGAGAAGCAAATGGCACATAAGTGCCAAAATTGGAAATTTGGAAATAACCATTAGTAATAAATTTGGAAATAAAAATAGTAGATAAACTTCTCCTCTGTTTTCGGACAAGAGATAATACTTGTAGCCCTGGTAGGCACTGCTATGCAGCATGATTTAGAAAAACCTTTCAATTAAAGCCTGCTTAAGACACATACATCACTTTGCTTCTCACTGCCTTTCTCTTCCCAAACCTTGCACTCAATTTTAAAAGGCTGTGGAAACATTAAAATATTTCGGGACAGTTGGGAGAAAGATTGTTTTATTATTTTGTCGTTATTCTTTCATTGTGTAAAAGATCTAGCCCGTTATTGTAGTGAATGACATAATAGCTCATTTGAAAAATACTGCAAAGAACTGCGAGAAATTGCTTATTTGCTTTGTACTTGGTGTTTAAAAACCAATGATGCTTCTTTAAGCGTTCGCATTTATTAATTTCTTCTAAAAAAAAATTTAGAAAACCTAGCACTGATATTGTGGATGGTACTCAGAAAATTTTGCTTACAATTTGAGCTAGTACGATCTTTTAATGTATCAATACAGAGCTCCTTCTCCGACAAAAGTGCAGAAACCCTTTATGCTTCAAAGCTAAAACATGAATAATCTGAATCCCACGTAATGTATGTTCACTTGTTGAGAAAATAAAAATACTGTAGCTGGACTCCTGTACTTTTGTTTACCATACCAATTCCTGCATCTAATCGCTATGTTTTCATTTTCTTTCTCGATTCGTATAAAGTATTGGTTTGAAATAATCTAGTGTTATATAATAAGGAGTATCGACTCCGTTGGGCTGCGGTGCTCAAACAATCCCTAAGTTGTTTGCGAAGAAGTTGAGCACTTCTGCCACAAGAAAAGAAATAAAGTGACGGGGATCTAAATTTTGTACCCATTTCCATGTTTTATTTATTTGTAACATTTTTTAATACGAAATTTTTTCTTACGTGGAAACACGCTTGAAATGGCACTTCACTTGAAATAATTATTTAAAGCGACTATTTAAAAAAAAAATTGTAATTCGAAAGGAAAGTTTATTCCCACCCACAATAGTTTACTCCTTCGTTTATTCATGAACTGTTTTATTACTGGTATGAATGTTTGCTTTTCCGCAATCAAACAAACTTTCACTTTTTTTTAATGTGGATTTTTTCGTTTATTCGTTTGCACTCATTTTTTTTTTTTTTTTATTGTAGAAAGAGGTACCAAACGTATCATTAGTAGATATTTTCCCTACATTCATGATTGAATGTAATCCCATGCCGCAGGAACGCCTAAGAGGTTACGGCACCCGGGGTGAATATTTTCTGTTGCCTCCCCCGCCCCTCCACCTCACCCCTCACAGAATGGTGAGCGTATACTGGAAAAGAACCCAAAATTCTTCACCAATTTTTGCATAATTAAACGTGTTATCTGAAATCTACGTGCATCACAACAGACAGAAATTAGACGTAATGTGTTACATTTAAAAAACTATTTTCAAGGAAAAATACTTTTAAAAATAACAATAATGTTGCAAAAGCTTTGTTTGTGACTATCCCTTAAATCTTGGAAACCGGGGTGATCGCCCAGCTCGCCCTCCCCCCTCCCCCTCTTTGGACGGCCTAGCCATGCTGTCTGTAGCCCGACCTTAAATCTATCACTTGCTCTATACCCCTTCAAAGAAGCAAACCTGCTAAGCCCTAGGAAGCGCAACCAAAGCTTCTAAAAGGATATCGTTGCTCTCAAAATGAAAAAACGAAGCGGATACAGAAGTGCTGACTTCTATCTCTCTCTCTCTTTTTTTTTTTTTTTTTTTTGTTTATTGGGAAGACAGAGGCAAATACTGCTCCAGGGCAGTTTGTATTAAGATGATTGAACTAGGATCATTGAAAAGTCTTATCTCATTACGATGAGATGAGTAATTGAATAGAATTTCATAAAAATAAAAGTTATCGTTATAAAACTGTTTTCATACAGTCCAACTGGCTTATAACGAGCCCTGATTTAACGAGAACCCGGATTTAGCGAGGAAATCAGAAATATTTGGTTGGTGCAGTGTTAAGTCTATGGGAGCATAAACTGCTTTTAACGACTAAAGCCCGCTTAAAACGAGCAATATTTTTGTGATTCATAAAATTTTTATTGATTTTCATTTCTGTTTATCCTTTTTTGGTAAATTTTCGTTTACATTCCGAAGTCAACCGAATGTTAGTGATAAATTATAAATCCTAAGAATAAGCAATGAGATCACTTTTTTAAATTTGTGGAGTAAAGAAGCATTTAAAAGTTATTTATCTGTGTATTTGTGTATGAAAATTTCTCAAAAACAGAGAAAGAGGCATTGAGACAGTTCAAATCAAAATAAACAACTTTTTTGGTACTGTACAGAGATTAAAAAGAAGAAAAAAAGCAACTCTAAAGAATTTTTATGATTTTTTTCACGAGCTTGTTTTTTGCGACCACTCGGTTATAGCGAGCATATAACGCGGTCCCTTTGCTCTCGTTAATAGCGAGTTCGACTGTACTTTGTTTTTAAGAACAGTAAAATGACATAAGTTAAGTGTGCCAAATAAGAGCAATCGTCTAATCCGTTCAGGGTCTAATATCTCTTTCATTTATCATTCAATTGACTCTGATTTTTGTACATTCATCCAATGACTCATAACAAATAAAGAAAAAATCATTCCATCGGAAAATCTTCATGAGCGAATGATCGAGTAACGCTCCTGGCGTCAGCAACAATGAAAATCGCTCCAAGTATGATAATTTGATATGTTTCGGTAATGTTTAACAGACAGGGAAAAGCTATATTGTGACAAGGCTGAACAGGACCGGTAACTTAACTGTTTTACTGATCAGACTGTCATTTTTATTCCAGGCCCCACAATGTATGCCCGTAAAAATTTTTAGGTCCAGAGATTTTCTCTTTAGAATCTTGATCTGTAGGTGTTCTAATGTGAGAATATCTTGGGTAGACATGTTGAATCCTGCGCGAAATAATTTTACAGGCCATCAAAGATAGCGGCCATTTTGGTTCACTTGCTCATTACGTTTTTCGCAACGTGCGTACCTATAAATTTATTTTTAGTTTTGAAGTGAAATTTTTGGGCCTTAAGAAAGTCAATTAATGTAATAGTTATGTCATAAAAACCGCTCTGGCTTTTTCTACAATTTTTACGTGAGGTATCTCTAACGTTTTTTGTTTAACATTCTAGTTACTTAAAAGTGTACAAAAATTAATAACTCTTAATAAAACCAAAAGATTTTAAAGTGTAAAACCTTTTGTGTAAAACAATATTTTTCAAGGTCACCAGCGTAGCCAGCAATATCTTCTGTAGGGGTTTTTTTGGTCAAAAATACCGTCTAAAGGGGGGTTTTTTGATTAAAAAAAAAACCCTTCTGAATGGATTTTTTCGATCAAAAATACCTTCTGAAGGGGATTCTTTGATTGAAAATACCTTCTGAAGGAGATTTTTTGATCAAAAATACTTTATGAAGGGGATTTTTTGATCAAAAATACCTTATGAAGGGGATTTTTTGATCAAAACAGCCCTTTCATATGCATAAAAGCTACTGTATTAAAATTTGCATTCATGTTAAAACCAGTGGCTATAGGGGTTCCCCCCCCTCGGTCCACGCTTTTCAAGATTATTTATCGTCTGCTATCAAAGTAATTGTTTTCGAGTAAAAATGTTCCACAGTTCCAAAAACTTTTTGTTTCATGTTTTTCTGTGACAATAACTATTTTAGCAATGGCTGATATTTCTAAACTGAGTTCAGAAAGTTTTGGTAGGCAATTGAAGACATCTTGAAGACAGTTTTAACAAACGAATATGTAGTTTGTCAAAAGGAAACAAGAGAAAAATTATGTTCTTCGACCAAAAACGAGTTCGGGAAGCTGCTGAAATACGCAAAGACGCAATATTGAAAAACGCGGCAAGAAAATATAGTGTGTCATTGCAGCAACTAGTGCTATATGAAATACACGAGAGGAAAAACGCTAAAAAAATGGTAGAAAAAAATGCACAGACAAGTTATTTTGAAAGTGAAAACAATATTTTGGAAAAATCAGAAAGTACTGAAGGAGGTCCAAATCAAGACGAAGTTTTTGACAGAGTAGCAGATCTTAACAGCGATATGAATGTTTCTGCTGCGAATTCATATGCACATCCAAACTGTATAAGTTCTTATATTCGAAAGTATGAGCGAGAAACCAATACACAGTCTGCGCAACATCTATCCTCAAAATTTGAACTGTTTAAAAAGGCAAATGAAATATTAAAGCCTCTGTTAAATGCTGGGCATGGATTTATTCTTTCAGAAATAAAAGAGTTGATGCTTAATGCTCAATGTAGATGAAAATGCATTGGCTTTTATAAATGAAACAAAACTATTTCTCGTAACAACGTATAATGAAAGGATTCTTTTCTGTGCTTCCAAAAGAAAGAATGACCCTTTGTTGGTTTTTTTTAGTCATTTATCTCCAAAAGTACTTGCTGCTGCTTTTAGCTCACAAGAGGCTGTGAAGACTGCAGAAAATCATTGATAATCTTGGGAAAATCATTATAAGATGTTGATTTTAGACTACAAGAGAAGTTCCTCTAAACGAGTAAAGACGGTTCAGGATGCTCTTGGCTCAATGGATGAGGAAAAATGTCAAATAATGATTCAATCGCTACGCACAAATATTGAAAGCTTGAAAACAGAGATTGAGTTTTTGTTAAAGGATGTAGTGACAAATCAGAACTGTGCAAGTGTTGGGAAGTGTTTCGTTCACTGGTATCACTTGTAAAACACTTGATTATTGCTGATCGCGAAGAAAATTACAAATTATACGTTCAAACTGTTGAATTACTGTTTCCAGTCTTTCGTGTATTTGATTGCATCATTTATCTACTATATGAAACATCGTACGTAGAGAGGATAAGGGTGCTAGAAAATGAGTGTCCCTACCTGTAAGAAAAATTCATTCAAGGTAAATTTGTTGTTAAAATTTAATGTTGTGAAGCCAGAGATGAAATTGGAACAAACGATTCAACGGTCACAGAAAAGTGCCGGAGAAATTGCAGAGCAGACGAGAAAAAGTATGTTGCCGAGTGGCATTTAGAGTATCATGAAATTTTAATGATATGCAATGTGTTTCGTGGTCTTACTAGTTCTCATTTAATGGATCACTGTGAGAGTGTCCCGCATCCTTATTTTTATAGGCAATCGTAGCCAGTATTTTGATGAAAATGTCAAAAGACTTGTTGATTTTATCTATCAACATATAAATCCTACGAGATTTCTGAAACAGGGCAACTTAACAGCTTTCTCAGTAAACGACTTGTGAATGGTAGTGTCAAGATTCGCCGTCTCAGCATCATGAATATGATGAATCATTGATTAGAACAGTACCGCCCGTTTAGACTGGATACATTTTGTTTCAAAAATTGTCTGATTTACTTTCAAAAGTCAACCTACCATGCTTTGATGCACACAGTTCTTCATGAAATATCACTTCTAAGCCAATGGGAAAGAATCAACTTTAAAAAGGGTGCAGAGACATGGAAATAGCGAAAGAAAGGGGAGAATGCATTAAAAATATTTTGGATTACGACTTTTTTCCAACGAACAGATTATGTGATGGTCAGGGGTGTGCACAGAAAATTTGGGGCCCGTCACAAATGCCCACAAATGTCTCGGCCGCCCTTCCATATTGTTTAAGCACATATTTCATCCCTAATTTTAAAAATAATAGGCCCCCTTCAGGCTCAGGCCCGGGTAAACAGGTTTCTCTTATTTCCTCCCCCCCCCCCCCGTGCACGCCCCTGGCGGTGGTGATTCACCTACCAAGCTAGATTGCACAAATATCCGTTCCCAGAACATTTTTTATTTAGCAAAGTATCCCCAATAAAAACTGCTCTCGTTATATATTTCATGTCACAAGTCCGCCAAATAAAGAAAACTTTTGGCGAAGTTATCATCAATGTTCTGCACGGATTCATTCCTGTATATTATTTTCATGAACTTCATCCTGTGTTCGATAGTTATTTGCAGCATGTTGTGAAATAATTCGAAAAGATGAGAAGAGAATCAACTAAGGGCAGAACAAACATTGCTGTAATTGACAGAAAAACACTAGTACCTATGCAGGTAGAAAAATTCTGGTCTTCAGTATTAAATAAGAAAAATTTACAGTAACTAGCACGCAAGAAAATAGAAGAAATGTCAAAAATGCTACATTTTCAGCTATTGCTAGTGGTTTAACAGTTAATGAAGAAGCAATCTGCAATACTTTTCATAGAAGATTTGAGACACATCATTGAAGAGCTTAATTAGAATAACTCAAGAGAAGATGCAGATCTACAAATTTTTCCACACATAGACTGGGCTGATAAAAATTGCTCAAAAAGAGAGGCTGCGGCATCAAATGATACAGACGTTCGTCGTGGTGCAATAACATGCAATGCAAAAACAGATCGTAACCTTTTTTAAAAGTAACTAATCTTGTATTTTTCGTTTATTGTGTTGTTGAAGAAACATGCATGTGATAAACAGGAGTTTAAAATGAGCATTTTGGATTATTTATTAATTTTTGTACCCTTTTTAGTAACCAGAATATTCAACAACAAATGTTGGAGATATCTCCACGTAAAATTGAAGAAACAGCTAGACAAGATTTTATGACATAATTAATACATTAATTGACTTCCTTAACTCCAAAAACTGCAGTTCAAAACTAAAAATAAATTTGTAGGTACGCCCGTTGCGAAAAACGTAATGAGCAAGTGAACCAAAATGGCCGCTATCTTTGATGGCCTGTAAAATTATTTCGCGCAGGATTCAACATGTCTACCCAAGATATTCTCACATTAGAACACCTACAGATCAAGATTCTAAAGAGAAAATCTCTGGACCTAAAAATTTTTACGGGACTACATTGTGGGGCCAGGACTATTTAGGGGAATGAAGAAACGAAAAAGTGGTCAACAATGAACGAACGCTGTCTACTAGAGTTTAAGCTTAAAATTTCAACTATTAAAGTATCACCAAACAGGCAATTGCTTCGTTCAAATATAGAAGCAATTTTCACCCGTCATACCTTGACGAGCGATTTTCTAGTTTAAGTTTAAATTACATTTAGCATACATTTTTCTAATAAGGCCACCTCTGATAAGAACTCCAAAAAGGATCATCAAACTGAGACAAATTGAAAAATTCTTTTTTGTCAATATGAAAATATGTTTAACCATATTTGATAAACTCTAAAACATTACCAGAAATTCCATATTTACTTCAATGGGAAAATAGAAAAATTGCTCGCCAAATTCGGAGCACTTGATAAGTCCATATTTTCTGCTTTTTGGTCACTCTTGCGCACAGTTCGGGCTCGTCTCATATGTGCAGCATATGCAGCACAGGATCATTCTCCACCCTATTATTCGGTGTCTTAATAAGGACACCAGAGTCCTAATAATGCTAATGAGAACTTTATTGAGCTGCAGTCTACTTCGAATCGCAGAAAAATGATGGTACACAGTGACATATTTCTTATTGAATTCGTCAAGTACATAAATTAGGCTTTCTCGAACAATTAACAATATTTTTATGTTAGTGAACTAAAGTGAACCATGAAGAAAAGAAATTTACTTGTAAAATAAGATTAATAATTTTTGTCGAGACTCTTTTAAAAAAAACTGTTACTGCACTTTTTCCTGTTGATAACGAACTATTTGTTCATATCGCTTTATTATCAGTTAGGCTTTCTTAAAGCTATAAAATCCCGATATAGCGAATTTTCACTGTCTTACATAGAAAATTCGGCGATTGACATTATTGGTCTACTTGGCCTTATTTGGTGCACCTGTAAAAAAAAAAAAAAAAATGCCGCTTCTGAAAATTTTGCTTCCTGGGAAGCAATTTTAAAACTCAGGAATCTCCATTCGTTTTTCCCATTTTGAAAAAGAAAAAGATTATACCCTGAAGCACTCTTTCATGAGAGCTAAAAAATTTTTATTTCGTCCCCCATTTTTGTTTCTGAGCTTGAGCACCTCGACTGTGTTTGCTGCACTTCAGTTTGTTTTGGTTTCTTGATTTGTGACGCTTCTTGATTGGTTGATCTAAAATTCTTATTCGGAATGAAAATCGCTCACTCCTGGAACAGCCAAATCACTGAATACAAATGTCTAATTTTGGTAGAATCTATTTATTTGGTACATTTTGTAAAATTGGAAAACTTTAGGTTAAAACAGTATATTATTAAATTTAGAATTAAAAAGTTATTCCTCGCGCCGCAGAATCTGTCACTTTACTTTTAACCTTTCTCCCGCTTTCAAGTACGTTTCGTCTAAAATCTTTTGTAATGCTTACAAATGAATTAAGAGGAATATAATTAATCCTCACAATATTTGCTCTAAAGATACGGCAGGGGTGCTCATCCCTCCCAAAAGTGATGGCGCACCCCTTCAAATGCTACGGAGCAACTCTCAAGAACGACCCCCCCCCCCCCACCCTAAAGGAGATCAAAAACCTTTTTAAATTACTTCCCTTAAAAATTCAAACGCGCCATCCTCATGGGTATCTCTGCATATGGGCTAAATCCTATAAAGAATTTCCGGTATGAAACCTTTAAAAGGAGGACTTTGGCATAATTCTTAGTTCATCCAGTTTTCCCTCCTATCAGAAACAACTTCCCTTAATTGCTTCCCTTAAAAATTCAAACGCGCCATCCTCATGGGTATCTCTGCATATGGGCTAAATCCTATAAAGAATTTCCGGTGTGAAACCTTTAAAAGGAGGACTTAGGCATAGTTCTAGGTTCATCTAGTTTTCCCTCCTATCAGAAACATACTTATTCTATGAATTAGGGTAGACCGATCAAAGAATGAAAAGCTCGTAATTCTTTTTTGAAAAAATGAGATTTCGAAAGTTTTTTCTCAGACTAGAGGCTCTGCCCCCTCTTCACTTCGCTTGCCAAGCCCCGTTCGCCACCCTTGGTCCCTCAATGCCTACTGTGGCTGGTGAGAATTGATGATTTTAATGCTTTTCAATGTGTCAGGACATCCAGAAGACTGGAGGTTCGGCCTTTATCTTCGGCTCTTTAAGTTTTAGAGAAGTGAGACTAGACGCTTTCCCTGGATGTCTTGTACCCAACGGTACCAGTATTAACCTGGTAGACATTGTCAGTCCGGATGAGATAGGGTTATAGACATATGTGGTAACACTAGGAATGAAACGCATAAATAATTCAATAACCTTTGATGATTGCTGTCGTGATTAATTTACTTTGCCGCATTCAATAAAAAAAAACTTGACCGCTTTGTTTGCTTGAGAAGACAAAGCATCACTTCCCTCTACTTTTACAACCATCAATTTAAAAATCAGTGCGGTTTCAGTTTGTTGAACGCGCTTGTAAATCGTTTTATTGACTCAAGAAGAAAAAAAATCCTCTCTTGGCTAAGAAATCATTATATCATGACTTTATTTTTAGCTAATAGGAAATGCAAAATTCCAAGTTATAAAATGGCTTCTTTTGATCGTACGTCGAAAATAAAATGGAATCGCAGCAGCAACTTTTTGATATTATAACGATTCTATGCACATTTCAGAAGCATTTAACTAAAGTTGTGACGAACAAAAATGTTTATTATCCCTTATTTTTCCCAACATTTCATTAGAAGAGACAATGCTCTGACATAATATCGCACTAGGAAAAATAGAAGTCAAAAAATTAAAAAAAAAAAAAAGAAAAGGAAGAAAAGAGTTGAAGATACTCAAGGTTCTACGCAATATAATTACTCTCAACTAGTTTGTTCTCAAATGCGCGATAATACGTGCCAAAACATTTATGATTTCATTTTACTGGTCAGTTTTTGTAGTCTATTTTCGAAGATGTTTCTTCAAAGAATACATCGTTCGAAAGTTTTTCTTCTAAGTTAGGGAATTTTATTGACTATATCGTTTAGCGCCACTACGCACCAGTTTTTAAACTATCTCTGTGCTAGTTTTATGCAAGAAAGAACATTACATTTATATTTTAAATCAATAATTAGTACTATTTTTAAAAGTTTTGAGATGCGTCACTTATTTTACCACGGCGGGAAATGTGGTTGTACTCGTAATAGTGTTCAATGAGGAATTTAAGTAAAACTGATTCTTGATTTGTTAAATTGGTTAAAAAATGACAAGTTCAAAACTAAAATTGATTCCTAGCTCTTATTAGCTTAATTTGTAATATAATTGGAGATATACATAAGTATCCAAAACACTAAAACAATATTATTTATCCATTTAACACTTTAACTCTGATTTGTATTATGATCAAACTCATCATTATGATTTGCCTCAAAATTCTTTAACTTGAAGCATTTCATATATAATTTCTATATTTAAAAACATATTACATTACGAAAGCAAAAGAGAATCAAGAGAAAACTTCATCTCTTTAGTTTATTGTACAACTAAAATCCAATTTTATCCTTAGTTGTATCAGAATGTGGAACAAAAGATTTATCCACGTGTTTTTGAGAGCGTTCTGTTCAACAAAGAAGCAACATTCATTTAAATTTTCTTTCTACGAAGAATGGAAGTAGATTGTTTTGTTCCTAGCGAAAGCTGTCCTCTTTCTTTTGCCTTTATATCTTCTGCTCAGCCAATTTACGTGATGATGGGGTTAGTAACAGGTCTTAGGGATCAAAGGGCATTCTGAACAAATCTGGGTCGAGCAGATGACTCTGAGGAATATTTTATGTGCTCATCCTCTGGGAAAGTTCAGGAATGTGTAGGGATGCCTGGTTGTTTCCTGACCTTCATAACTTTGACACTAATTTTAAAAATACTGAGCAAACTAAGCAAGTTTTAGTATGTATCACTTTACAATATGAAATACATACATGGAAATATGTGCATCGTGAAGGTACCTTTACACGGCTAATGGGCTATTCCATTTTAATAGATTTATCATTTCTTGCACGAAACACTCTCCAAAAGCTCCAAGTATGTTACAATCTTGTTTCATTGCATGACATTATGAAGAACAAGAACGCTACTTCTGCGTAATGCAATTAAGTTTTGAAGATTTCCATAAACAATATCTAAATATTTGCTTTTGCTCAGTAACGGACAGATCTCGGTTGAAGATTCGTCTGTTACTGAACCCCAAAATGTTACGTGAATAATGTTTCTGGAAGCTTTCAAAATTTAAATGCAAATGCAAAAATTCTAAATATATTAGAATCTTGTTTTATTGCACGATGAACTTAATGAAGAACAAGGACTCTACTTCTTTATAACGCAATTGTATTTTGAAGATTTCCATTACAAATGTCTAAATATTTACTTTCGCTTAGTAACGACCGTATCTCAGAAGATACCTCCCATAATGAACCTCAAAACATTATTTGAATAATGTTCCTGGAAGCCTTCAAAATTTAAATGCAATTGCAGATACTCCAAATATGATAGAATCTTCATACAATGCATCTACATCTCGATTATCTCATTAGCGACTATAGTTTCATCCTTGTTATGGACTCATCAGTCTAGAATAAAGATTAATCGAGCTGGAGGCAGAAACCGGGCGGTTGGTATACTGCATGTAGCTGCTACCTTAGCTGTTGCGTAGGGGGCGGTAACTTATTACTTAATATTAGAACCTTGTTTTATTGCATGAACGTAACGAAGAACAAGGACTCTACTTCTTTGTTATGCAATATAATAAGATTTTGAAGATTTCCATAAACAATATCAAAATATTTGCTTTTGCTCAGTAACGGACATATCTCAGAAGATACGTCCACTACTGATCCCCAAAATATAATTTGAATAATGTTTCTGGAATCCTTCAAAATTTAATTTCATTCTATAGAAGTAGAGTCTATGTTCTTCATAAAGTTCATGCACGGAAACAAGAATATCACATTTTTGGACATTTTGCAATTGTAATTAAATTTTGAAGGCTTCCAGAAACATTATTCAAATACTATTTGGGGGTTCAGTAACGGACGTATCTTCTGCGATACGTCCGTAGACTGAGAAAATATAAATATTTAGATATTTTTATGGGTATATACAAAATTTAATTGCATTACGCAGAAGTAGTGCTTATGTTCTTCATAAAGTCATGCAGTGAAACAAGATAATTACATGTTTGGAGGGTTTAGACTGTGTCTTGGGCTACAATTCATACGTCTGTTACTTTGGAATTGCTCTCTTTTGAAATAGTATGTTAGAATTGCAAACATATTTTGGAAGCAGTTTATCAGTTGATTACAATGTTACGTTTACCGATCAAGCACAAAAAGTTTCTGGTTAAACGTACAATCATAAGTTGGATTAATTTCAAAAGCGTGCCAGTTAAAGTTGCTATAAAATCGTTCTGATTAACTCTAATAGTACCGGTAAATCTGAAAGTTTACAGTCAGAATACATATGCATACTAGTTAAAATATTTCAATCTGCATTAAATCAGGAATTAACTCATTAATAGTATCCATTGTATTCTGAGTGGTGGGAGCTTTAGTCAGGCTACTGTATAGCCTTTACTGCCATCTACTTAATCAGGGATTCTCAAATAGACAGAAAGAAATATATTTTATTTTGTAATTTCTTTTTCTTTTATATGTGAAATGCATATTTGTAAAAATATATATATATATATATATATATATATATATATATATATATATATATATATATATATATATATATATATATATATATATATATATATATATATATATTTCCCTGATTGAAATAAAATGAATTGAATTGAATTGCACTTCATCCGAGCTAAATGAAATGAATTGATTCATAGAAATTAACTCACATAGGTTTAGTTTAAACGTATATTGGTTACTAATTTAAAAAATACACGTATAACTATTTCATAAAATTACTGATCCAAGTATTAAATGAAGAAAAATTACCAATTAACTTTGAGTGCGCTTTCACTTGGAATTTCAATTATAATTGCTTCAAAAGAGTATCGATGAAAATGTAGTAAAAAGAAAAGAATCAATTTAGTTCAAAAATAAACAAAAACCTAATTCAGAAGTTGAGAGAGTAAAATTTACGTTCCGGCAGAAAAAAAAAAAGGAATTCTGACTGTCCCAACGACTACTTAAGATAAAGGTTGATAAATTTTAAAATTGACGCATTGTTAAAAAATAAGTTTAATTTCAACTCAAACATGTGACTCAGATCATGCAAAAAAATAGTAATAATAATAATAATAAATAAATAAAATTAAATAAAAAAGAAAATAAAAATTGGGGGGGGGGGATTTATTCATTAAAGAGAAAATTCAATCATTAAAAAAATACATTTGAAAACTTAGCATTTATAATCAGTTGTATAACATTAAAGTCATAGGAATGAAAATGTAGAAAGATAAAAGATTTATATGGAGTGAATATAAAAAATTTCAAATAAGCAGTTAATCAAATGCATGACATGCCTTAGCCCTGGTTATAGGACGGTAATTTACTGTTAATCAAATGTTTAATAAGTGCCTGATTGCAAGAATAGGCACACGGTGCACATGCCCAGGTACCCCAGTCGGAAGGCAGCAAAAATTTGTACAACTGAATTGAAAACATTGTTTCTGTGTTTAGTAAAATAAGTTAAGAATCTAAGAAAATATTATGACATATTTTTATTGATCACATTGAGATCTTATTTCCAGGTTAACTTTAAGAAAATAGGTGAATATTGGACTAGAAACAAAGAGAAACTTGTTTTCTTATCATTAACTTACTTTACTGCGACTGCCTAGTTGTTATGTTGTATTTATAATATTCTGTTTAATGATAATATCGGAATGTGTGTGGGAAAAGATAACTCGCTGAAATGTTTGTCCCAGGCCCCACATGATCATGATTGGGCCTTACGTTTAAAGTTATTCTTCCTAACATTCAGTTTTCATTTCAAGGTACTAATTACACATAATGATTCAGTTTTAATCTTGTGGTAACAGCAGTGTCGATTTATTACTGGCGCCACTTAATGGCCGACTAATGAACTGCGAAAACTAACTTAAACATGCCTTGAGAAATTCAATTTTACACAAAAATAAATTTCAGGAGACATTTTTCCAGAAAATCGCTTAAGTTATGGACCGATGGTTTTACGGAACTTCTGGAAGAGATCAAGTGATGTTATAAGAAAAAAAAAAAAAACAGCTCCCACGGAAAAATTGTTAAATTTTGTTTCACCCTGAATTGAAAAACGTGCAAGTAAAGAGCATTGTGCAATGTTTTAAGGAGCTAGGAGTCCTTCTTCAGAGCTTACGTGGGGATCGAACGGGAAAAGCCTTAAATGTTTGTCGTGTATGTGTGATTTTTATTGTAAACTAGCTTATTACCCGGCGTTGCCCGGGTGCTTCTCAATGCAATGTATCATTTAGATAATTAAATGGATGAATTCTATCTAAATGACAGTAAAAAACTGCATTCACACCACTCTAGGCTCAAATTTTCAAAAGACTGTAAATAGCACAGAAAGTTGAGCATTTGCAGGAAAAATAGCATCAAGTAAAAACGAAAAAGTAATGAGACATGTTATCGGGGTTCTGTCAACGATATTCTTTGGTACTGCCGTGTCCACTGGCACGTTGTCTGCGGTTGAATCAGACGGGCAGTACATCCAATGTCTTAATGCAGAGACAAATGATTGTCTTACATATCTTGTGAGACAACCTTTTGCGTGGTGCTTCGAATACGAAAACCGTTGCCTTTGACGGTTGTGTATACCTCAAGACATTAAAGCATGCTATAGTACTCTTCACATACGATCACATTTCCCTAGAAAGAGTGGTTAATAAGTTCAATGGCTTTTATCAGTTGCAAATATATACAAAATATGCCACCGCTACAATATTTTCAGGTATGAAAATCATCCTCAATGGCCCAAAAGCTAAACAGATAGTCCACTGTACAGAAAATAAGGAATTCGGTCATTGTTATTAATAGCGTTAACGTTTCGTTTTACGGATAATTGGCGGTGTTTTTACTTTCAAGGTTTCACGTGTTAGGTAGACTCATTTTATAATTTTTTGTAAGTGTTCAGGAATGTAAGCACATTCTGTAGAAAACGTTCACTTAGTATAAATAACTTCACAAAATGTGACTGTTTGCCCTTTCCGTGGAGATTTAGTAGCATGCCATGGAGTAATATTAGATAAGTGTAAATTGCATAAAAAGACGTACGTCAACTACATTTTATTTCCTATATTTATGTCAAATTTCTGTTTTCGCAGGTGAAAATGACAGTTAGATATTTATATTGGTGTCTTGCAACGATTCAAAATTTGTCTAGATTAAAATTTTATTTCAAATTTTTGAAACCTCACACTTGCCGTAAATGTTGTACATGATAACTCAAACTGATGCAGGTAGTAAGATCACCTATTTAAGTTTGCTGCTGTGATGTATTCCTTTGAGAATATCGAAATTTTAGTTTGCAGAGGCACAGTCGTCATTAGGGGTAGGAGTGGTTCCACTGAATAATAGTTGCCATAGAAACAGTTACAGTTAATATTTTAAAATACATAAAGCATTAAAAATGGAGTACGTGGACACGAACTTATGGAACGAACTATATAAAACCCGTCAATTGAACTGCCTTATAGAAAAAGAAATAGGCGTGCACATTTTGGTCACTTTCCGCGTCGTTTTTTTTTTTTTTATTATTTTAATTATTTGCAGGCCATTAAATTAAAAGAAAGAAAAAAACCCGTCTTGTTTCTACTTACAACTGCATAGTAGACAATTCTTTTGTTTATGTTTTACAAAAGCTTTTTGCACATTCTGTTCCTCATATCCGCAGCTTTAAAACGAAGGAAATGTATTTCCACGTTTAGAAACGTAATCCAAGTACTAAAAAGTTAAATGATTCAAAATTTTCTAATTCTTAAATTTAACTCAAATCTTGCTCCTAAATACAATTCTTAGCCCCCTTTCCAGCAGCAAAATGAAGTACATTTTTGAATGAACCCAATCTTAAGCATGCAACATAAAATTATCTATAAGGGAAATAGGTAAATTTCACATGCATTTAAAGTACTTAATCGCCTGCCTTTCTGACTTATTGGTCGTGATACAGAACTTATGTCTCACTGGAGATTTTAATTTCTTGAAGTTTAAAGAATGATGTATTGCGATTAGCGGATATACGTGAGATACAAATTATTTCACCTTATCCCTCCACTGTGAACAGAGTTGCTTCTATAACACTGATACGTATCCATTTTTATCTTACAGCATTTTTTCAATGACGGTTGAATTACTTAGTGGTAGTTACAAACAGTAATATTTTTCGATTGTTTACAATAAACGTTATCGAACTGAGCGTCTTGTAACTGGAAATGGAGCTTTGCTCAACTAATTTCACGATGAAGACTAAAACGAAAAAACTTTATAATGTGGCGTAATATTTCATCATGCCCATTTCAGTAGCAATCTCTTCGTGTCAAAAGTTGCCTCATACCCGCTAACTGGTTTAAAATTATTGCTAGTCAGCGAAGATGCGCCTTCAGGTGTACTATTGCTTCGAGCGTTAAAGTAATATAAAATTTTAAACGATTAAGAAATTTGTTTACGTAAAAAATGGAGACATTTTATGCATTTTAAAAGTTTAAATGTAAATTAATATTGCTTTACATTTTTCAAACTTTAAACTTTTACCATTCTAAAATTATGAATTCCGCCGTATTAAATTTTCGTGTGGTTTCGAGTCTAAAGGTGCAGTCTTTTCCTCTACCACACATTAGCAATCCTAGTATGATAGTTTATGTACATGTAATGAACCCCATGACTATCCCCCTCCTCCTTGAAAGATAAATTCAATCTACGCTACTATGCACGAAAATGATTATTTTGCAATTAGCCATATTAGTATTTTTACCCCTGGTCTCTGATAACCTATAGCGATTTCTGTGAAACTAAGGTGAACTGAATTAGGTAAATCATGGAATAACATATACATACTGATTTGTTTAAGGATAATACAATACTAAATTATATTTCCGATGCAATGATGTCGTTTTAATATAAATTTAGTATTCTAATTGTAAAACTGTTGAAGATTGTACTTCGATAATGCCTATTTCATTTTGTTATTTTCTGTGCTGTTTATGTATAGAAAATACAGATCAAAATTTCGTTTAATGTTACGGTATTATTACTTGAAAACTTATTAGCGAAATGCGCAAGCAAATTGAAGAAGAAACACCGATCGTGATTTCAATGCATCCCTGTGTCTTTGCAGGGTGCAATTTAAGAACTACTGAAAGACAGCATTTCTTTTTCGTTCGGCTTTCTTGCCAAACATGCTATACGTTTGTCGCTAATCGACAATAACAGCCATTGTTGAGGACACTTTTTGTGTTGATTGCATTTAAAATATCTCCTGGTGGTTATATGTTGATAACCATTTTCATTTACTTTGAACCAAGGTTCACAAATACCGATATAGTTGAACCGAATTACTTAAAGATTCGACGTAAATCAAGCAATAGTATAAAGAAAATTTACAAATTGCAAATTGGTTTGATAAGGATCATAGAACATTAAATAAAATTTCTGTTGCAAGGATGAAATAGATGTGGTTTTAATAAAAGTAGTCTAATGTTGAAACAATCGAAGATTGTACGTCAATATTGAATGCAATACTATTACCTTACTCATGTTTGTATTTTCCTGCTATTAACGGGATAAACACTGATCCAAAATTACATGAAGCCTTACTGTTGTGGATTTTATAATTGAACAATATTTAAAAATTATAACTAAACGGTAGCATTCAAATTAAGTAGCACCATGAGTAGGACCAATGGACCCCTGGGGCCTCGTAGGTCGCAGTTTAAGAAACGATGTACAGCATCGTTTATTATATGCTGTACATTTGGCTTTCTCGCCAAACATGCTTCAAGCTCATCGCTAAACGGCATTGACTGCCATCGTTTAGGATACGTTTTGTGTTGATTGCAGTTAAAATAGCTCCTGGTGGTTACATGTTGATAACCGTTTTCATTTGCTTTGAACCAAGGTACACAAATTTAACGATTAAAGTCAATCTTTAAAGAAACTTCATCTAGAACAGTTTTTTACGGGCTTTTCATTTAGACTAAATTCATAACTATACAAAAATTATTTCGTGCAGAAAAGAGCAATTTTATGACTCAAAATATGAAATTAGACCTCTTTGGGTGTTTTTAAAATTCCAAAAACCCGCCTATATGAATTCCTGAGCAACAATTTACCTTTGTGCCAAATTTGGAAGAAATCCAACGAAAACTGGATTTGTATAAGGAACATACACACATACCCACAAACATACATCCATTTTTATATCTATAGATTCGCTCCACAGTACTTCGTTTTTAAAAAGCTGGGATTTTCAACTACCTGATTCTCGTGTAGTAGTCAAAATATTTTAACGAAGTCAGTGAAATCATTTTGCTGTAACGAAATTTCGTTACACCGGCATTACGAATGTTGACCTCGTTTCTATGTAATTTGAATTGGGGATTACCAAAGTCTTAGCTAAAACAAGATTTTCGCTGCAGTGGACTTCACTAAAACAGGAGTTGACTGCATCTCACTCTTCAAATTTAAGCCTGTAATTCGCAATGAAGGAAACCAAGTTTAGGATCAGAAAACTGCTCAAATTGAGATTCATTTGCAAGATTACTTTCAAAAGAACAAAACTTCCTACTGCCCACAGGAATGCAACAGCCCACAGGAGTTGTGACCAGGAAGTGTAAGTTCTAATGAAGAACGGGATTTTATTTTCCTTTTTCTTTTCTGAATGCGGCCTTTTGGAAAGCCCCCTCAAAAGAAACTTGACTCATCAGTCAAGAAAAGGAAATTCTTTTAATGGATGAATACATCTTTTAGAGGAAGAGGGACTTTTAAGGGGTCCTATGCTCAAATGAAGACAAGGACGTGACAACTTGAAATGTAGGTGCTGTACGAAAAGTCCCATTATGGCAGAGGAAAACTTTTTGAATGTTTTCAGGAAAAATATGCACTAAGCTTTGAACTCATTAGCTGAGTGACCTTTTTCACATAAAAATTCCTCTGTCAACGCAAAAATAACGAGCTTAAAAGTGTGGTTAGTAAGGTCAAATGTGTCTCATTTCAATTTTGCAAAGTAGGTTTCAAGAGATTTTATAAATCGAATACTATTTTTAGAGTTAGATGTCACAATGATTGATTTCATAAGTTATGTTTTAGTTTTCAACAGCTATGTTTTTTTTCCTCGCCTACTTTTGTGAACTGAAAAGATTATTTCTGATGAAAATAGCAAAACTTGTATTGGTTCTCTTACGATAATCCTACATACTCATTCCTTTTGCCTTGAATCCTCAAGCTTGATGAAAGGTTACCAATAAAAATTTTAGAACTAAGTTGCTAAATGTGGCAACGCATTTCCAGGGACGTGAGTCAAAGGGGGTTTGGAACTACCCTTTAACTCCCCCCCTAATTTCAATCGGTCAAAGGGGGTGTATTTAATACAAATTATACCAAAAAACAACTAAAACCACGCCCACTTGTAAACGCATCAATTTCCCGAAGTCGAGGGTGGGGGAGGGGGGAGGTGCTGAGCAAAATACGCAATATGGGGCGAGACAAATTTCTTTTTCGGTCAAAGGGGGTGTATTTAATACAAATTATACCAAAAAACAACTAAAACCACGCCCACTTGTAAACGCATCAATTTTCCGAAGTCGAGGGTGGGGGAGGGGGGGTGCCGAGCAAAATACGCAATATGGGGCGAGACAAATTTATTTTTCTTCAGAAAATTGAGAATAGAGAAGTGAAAGTGAAGATGAAAATTATACTGCGTGTATTCGTTGAGCAAAGTCATCTTCAAATTATCAGGGGGTGAACATAAGGTTTTTATCAAAAATACTTCGAATAGGCTCAGGTAGAATTTATTGACGGCAATCGAAAAAAAAAAAGAACTTTGTTTAAAGCGCATATAGTTGATTTATAAAATGCGAAAACTTGTTTTCTAATGTTTATTTGTGTCACACCAAACTTTTTCCGGATTTGTTTCAAATCTAAAATTTATTGCTGAAATTTTTGTTTTAAGTTATTAAATTAATATGCTCCTAATCTCAGAACCCTGAACTTTATTTTTAGCTTAATTTTCTTCTTATTTTCTTAATCATGACAGTTGTAGGTGATAAAAACAAAAGGTATCCCATATTCGGTGCTTTTACCCTATACTTCTACACACGAAGAATCTAACAGCCATGTAACAAAATAGAAAAAGAATTGAACAAAAGTTAATATGTTAATACGTATAAGTAAATAAACTTAATCCTTTCAGGCCTTGAGATTCTAATTAGACTCACTGAATGTGCCACTAAGTTTAATAACCTATATTAATGAATTACAAGATGAATAGATAGATGCAAAAAAGTGCCTGAAATCTGGTAAATGTCGATATTAAATAATAAGTGGTAAATGGTAATGACATGGTAAATGGCGACCGATGAATATCAACATTAACACCCCGAAGGCACCTAAGAAAAATCGAATCTTTCCGGTGAAAGTCAACATTTCCCGGTTTGTGTATTTCTCGGTAACATATATGTTGAATAAATTAAAAAAACAAAAAAAGTCTGTGTCATGTACTTTTTTTTTGATTTCATAAGGTCAAATAAGATGAAGAAGAAACAAAATTATTTTCAAAATAAAATTCAAGTCGGGAAGGATTAAAAGTGAAGTCCCCTGATGAATAAAAGCAATTTTGTTGACTGTGAGTTGCTGTTATTGTTGCAGATTGATGCTTTAGATTGAAACTGTTCAATAACTGCAAAAAAAAAAAAAAAAAAACGGTCGGATAAACAAGAGTATACTGTCTATAAAATCAGAAATGAAATATCCCACGAAAGAGTTGTTTATCTGACACCAAAAATTTGCAATGCTCTTCATTTTGCAATTGGAGACTCAAAGCGTTTACCAGGACCAGATTCAGTTTGAGGAACTGCACAGCATAACTTTACGTTTACTTTCTCCTAATCCCTAATCACTCTCGATAATAAGAAGGGACGGGGAATCTGCGCTTGGGTTAACGGGGAAAAAGAAGTAACTAACTTTTCGCGATCTTTCTTTTAAAAGTGAGAGAAAGAGAGGGATGGGTAGATTCCAGATCCAAACTCTTCTGCGAGAAATAAAACCTCAACGCTCTACTTGGCGTGCGTGCATCTCGGCACACACTGTGACAATTTTTCCCGCGGGCCAGGCGTGCGTGCTGCAAGCATCGGGAAATAATCGCAGCCACATGAAGACACTAACCTTGCTTTCAAAGTCAAGGCTCGCTTTCAGGAAAAAATGGTGCCATTTATGCGGTATTCCGAAGTCTGAGTTTTGTTTACAATCCAAAAAATCCTCCTTATTGCTGATATTTTTACAGATAAGATCTATTATTATTTGTTTTGAAATTATTGATTTAGTATTTTTCACGCATCATCTAAGGTTTTTCCTTTTTTTTGGCAAATAAATAGTAAAATTAAAACTGAAAAACAAAGTTATTATTATTTGCGTTGCTATTGTAACATGACCCGAGAAGTAGTTATTGCCTATTTTAATCTCGCTTTCTCTCGCTTTCTCTTTAAACTCTTTTTATTCCAAGTGAAAGTTGATGATTCTGTGCACTTTACCGTTTTTGATTTTGGATGAAATACACTCTACTATGTTATCATCCATCCAAATAGTTCTGTTTTAACAGTAATATATTCTCATTAAAATGTAATCACGTTACTAAGGTTAACGTAACTTAAAATCTTGCTACACTCAGTTGTAATAGAAACAATATTGCTCCCTTTCCCCCCTCAAATAGCAGCTCCCTTTAAGGAAATTTGAAAGGTAACATTCCATTCATAGTTCTTCTTTTTTTGAAAACCTTATGTTAATTCTTTCCTACTTACATTTAACTTAGAACGCACTAAATTTCAGCCTTTTTTTTTTTTTTGGTTTTTTTCGTTCAAGATCAACTGCCTGTGTTGTGATTTTCTGCACCATTCCACACTCTTAGCATCAAGAACTAAGCTTGCCCTATTTGGCATGATTTTTTTTTTTTTTTTTTTTTTTTTCATGTTGGAAACCATCGTACGTAGAGAAAGATACGAGAATTAAATTTCTTGGTGGCGTTGCTAGGTTGTCAATGTTGGTTTGTTAATATTGTTGTCCTTAGTTGATTTGTTTTATTGACTCAAGAGTCTCAACGAGAAATTCTGTGAAAAAGTTTGTTCCTTCTGCGTAACATTTTCTGGTGCTAAGTGACCTAAGTAAAAGCAGCCTCCAACCAATTCGCCTTCTTAGAGGACTTTTGAAGATGACTGCCTTGCATTTGCGTATTAAATAAATAAAATCTGGAAAATTTATCTTAAGTAGTTCGATGAACTTTAGGGAACGTGTTTTGATATTTTTCCACTTTCTGTTTTCTGAAAAAGAATTATTCTAACACCGTTCGTATTTCATTTATACCAGCTGAGCCAGATCGTTGTTACCTGCGTTCTAATTAATCAAAAACTGGGTTTGGTTCGCATTTGTTTCAACTTTAGAATTCCTTCGCTGCAACATAAATTTTTTATCACTTGAACTCGCTGTTCAATCCTCTCTTGTAAAAACTAATGAATGAAATTAAATAATTTTTTTTTAATTAAAGTAAATGACCTTGGTTTGAAATAAAAATGAGTACATTTTCATGTCGATACACATTACATTCCGAAGTTATGCATTTCTTCTCCTTTTCAAAAATATTTTTTAATGAGAGAATGCATTTGGCAGTAACTACGAGAGGACCTCTAAAGTTTTTAAGTTGTGTATTTTCTAGTTCTCACTTTCTTTTCTGATTAATTAATTAATTTTTTTTTTAATTTGACATTATCTTCAACTCTCCGCATTTTTTTTTTTTTTTTTACTGTTTTAACTAAGTTGTTCTTCAGTCACTTTTGTGAAATATTGGTAAAAAAAAAATGTTGGGAGCTTTATCATTCTGAATTATATAAGTGAGGAAAGAACTCAAAAAGAACGTCCTTTCTATAATCATCGCTCTTTTATTTCATTGAAAGTTAGTTTCTCATAAAGTTCATACTGATCGAATCCATAGTAAGCCTGCTATACTTGATTTCTGCAGGGACATTAGTATTTAAATGGACCTGAGAAAGTTACTATGGATGTACGATTGATAAGTAACACTTCTTATTCTAAGTTATACCATAAAAATAAATATTCATTTTCTATTGTAAGAAAATATGAGAATAATAATTTGGTTTCAAATTATAAATTCATAAAATTAAATTTTTGTTATTAGATAACTGCGGTTTTTAAAGCAACCAAATAGATTAATTTGGTTTGGGGCCAAAACTTCGCCGATACATAACTTCGGGTGGTCAAAACTTCGTACGGTCAAAACTTCGGCTGGACAAAACTTTGCTTGGACAAAACTTCGCGCGGTCAAAACTCCACCGATCCATAACTTCGCGGGTCTAAAATTTCGCCTATTCAGAACTTCGCATATTCATAACAATAAACTTCAGTAAACATATCATAAAAATTTAGCAAACAAGTAAAAATGTGTCTTTTTTAGGTTGGGGGAGGGTGTTATTGTTCAAGGATTTCCATGAATGCATTAGACACACACTATATAAATAACTAAAGTATAGAAAGTATATTTAAGTATAGCAAGTTAATGAAATAACAAAATTGATATAAATTTGAAGATTAAATTAAGATAAAATGATTACTTTTCCAAAAACGATAAAAGAATAAAGAAAGTTATTAGTTTCATAATAATAATTTAATGTTCTAATGATAAATAACTGAAATATTTTGGATGATTAAAAATTTTATATTTCATTTTATTTTTCATCATTTGTTCCTAATTTGTCAGTCCCAACTTGATTTTGCGGTGTCACTCATAATTCGCTCACTTTCCATTCGAGTGAGAAACTGACGAATCTCTACAGTAGAGTAGATCGAAAAAATAAATTTTTTTCGAAATTTTAAATCCAACTTGTGCAGGAAATATGTTTCATGATATACAGATTCATGAAAAAGTAAATAAGAAATGATAACTAAATAAAACCAAACACTATTTTTATCTTTCTTCTCATTTCAACTTTCATGCATGATGCATCGAATTTCTTAAATATTTAATTTACCACTATAATATTTATTTTTTAAATCAAAACCGTAAAATTGAAAAATTTATATACAGTTTAAAGATTTTTTTTCACATTAAACTAAAATAATTTAATTTTAAGAAGTTTTATTTTAGATGCGAAAAGTAATACACGCACGATGTTTTGTTTGTGCAAAGTTTTGTACGAACGAAATTTTGACTACGCGAAGTTTTTTCCAGGCGAAGTTTACCGCATAGAAGTTTCAACTCTCTCTCTCTCTCTTTCTATTTCCCTCTGATCATTTTTTTTTTTTGAAACTAAAATCAAAGTCGAGACGAAATTTTGACCACGCGAAGCTTTAACCGCGTGAAGTTTTGGTTTTGTCCACGCGAAGTTTTGACCAAGCGAAGTTCTGACCGCTCGAAGTTTTGACCACGGGAAGTTTTGTCCACGCGAAGTTTTTGGCCGCGGAGTTTTGACCCATTACTGATTATTTTATGTTGCTGTTCAAAACAAAATTGCGTGTTTACAACTAATTCCCTCATAAGAAAAATTGAAGAGATACGAGAATGTGAATTGATCGCACTTCCGCAGTGTTCAACTTGGGGGGAAATCAGAGAAACAATATGGCATATTTATAAGCAAATTTTCAATATTTCTTTCATTAATTTATGTAATTTATTTCAGAATAAAGACAAATATAAAATTAAAATTGCAAAAAATGAAAAAAAAAGACACTTTCATTGTGCGTGAAAATTTACATCATGCATAAAATATTGATATATTTATATAAAAATTATTTGAAAATACGTGGCAATATATTACAAACTTTTTAAAATTGAGGAACTGCAATAAAAATAGCATAGAATGATAGTGTAAAGAAAAAAAACACTCTTGAGAGAAAAAAAGCAATTGTTTGACACATTTACTTATAAAACAGACTCGGAAGTAGCAGTGATTATGATTGATACCAGCGTTTCTTAAACTGTGTTCCACCGAACTCCAGGGTTCCATGAAATTGCTCAAGGGTTCCACGAAACTTGCACTTTTTTTCTTTTTCAAAACGCTCAAATTAGTTAGTTAAAAATTAAGATTTGAGTAATGAGTATATGAACAACTGAAAAAATATCGGTAGTGGTTAAAAAGCCATTTAAAGTCAATGTATGGCCTTCAATTATGTCAACTGTAGAATACGGCTTTTATACTAAAATGGCACTTGATACTTTGTTTCACCAGAAATTTAAAATGGTGCCATTCAGTGAAATTCTGATGCAATTAAAAAAAAATGAATGTTCTCAATAGCCATGAAGTTGCTAGTTGGCACTTTTATTATTTGCAAATAAATTTATGTTCTCAATTTATCAATCGACAAAAACTAAATATTACCACTAAGTACTGAACCTGATATGAGAATGCAGCTTTCAGAGCACACATGTTAAGGATGTATTTGCCTTAGTAAAAACAGTTACCACTCGTAGCATTAAAATTAAAACTTGAAAAGAAAAAAAAATTGAAATAGAGTTCTAGTATTTTGGAGAAATTTGTGCTGATTTTGAAATTACTTTTTTTAAGTTTTAGAATATTCTTTCTAAACAAAATACGTACTTTTGTTTGAAAATAATAAATCATTCCTAGAATGTTGCTTGCAAACTAAACGATTGAGGAAAAACCAGGGGTTCCACGAAAAAAGTTGACACTAAAAAGAGTTCCACTTTCAAAACAAATTAAACACTGATATGTACAAACATTTAATGTGTTTACTTAAATGCAGAAAAAAAATACATTTTATAACTTAAAAGCTATTCCTAACAAATACATAATTTACCGAAGAATTTTCTAACAGAAGCTACATGTGTAGTAAATACAAAATGATGCTGTATCAATTTTTCATAATGCTAAGTAGTGCCGGTCAACTGCTGAATGTCACGGTCACCGAGTAGGGCGACCCTACAGTTCTGACCGTGGCTACTTGATAAACATGTAGCGGAAATAGCGAAACTGCTAATAAAAAAAAATGAAAGAAAGAAAATAAACTTAATGCAGCAAGAAACAGCACCTAAAATAGAGCCAGTACTTTGTTATAAAAATTGTTGAATAGTTTTTTAGTTCATGAATCTAAACTCGTATTTTGACCTGTATTCTTTCCTGAAAATTTCGTTTAAAAATGCTAAATTACTTTTGCAATGTAAATGATGTGAACACTCATTCGGAGAACTTCCTGTAATAGTTTCTATTGTTTGCAACTTTTTATTTTTGTACCGATGTGTAATCAATTGACAAATGATTGAAATGAAAACTTTCTTATTTGTTTATTAATTTATTCATTTTTTGAGAATATAATAATTTTTTACCTCTTATCAGGATCTAAATAGACCATTGATGCAATTTTCTTGCACTTTAGAACGTCTGAAAAGCGTATGTAGGAATTTCTTTGCAACGTTAATGTATTCAGTCAGCGTTAAGAAAACCATCTGCAATTTACTAACAGTTTAAGTGTTTAGTCGTGCATAAATCTCAGTTCTTCTCCTGGTTTTTTAATGCTCCAATCCAACAAAGAAATACATGTGAAGAAACTGTTTTGATTGCAAAAATTGCTACAAACATTTCAACTCGTTTCGCATTACTTGTAAACCATTTACTGCTTAAGAGATAAAATTAGTATCAGCTAAAAGCAAACAAAATGACGAAAGACTTTTTTGCTCTTTGTCTAAAACATTTTATTTCGATAAGTGAGAATTTTTTAAAAATTACAGTTAAAGTAATCATTAAACACAATATGAGGCAATGAGAGGCAAAGGATATGAGTGGACTGTTTAAATTTTCGAGTAAATCGCGTTTAAAAATTAGATTCTAGATAGGCTTTCATTTAATTTGCCGTACAACAGTACCTACTAGAGCTTCTAGTACTATCTCTTGCCCCAAGACAGAGGAGAGGTTCACCTACCATTTGTGCTGGTTATCTCCAAATTTTTAATTTTGTCACTTGCATCCCTTTGCTTCTCACTGCCTCATATCATCTCTGAAAATATCGCTTTCTGTCTTAGGGTCTGATGACCGATAAACCAAGCAATTGATGGGTGCGGATTCCTCTGATAGTGTCAAATGTCAAATTAGTGTCTGATCAATGAAAAATTATCATATAAGCTTTGTGCTACAATATGATTAAAGTGAAAAATCCTACAATGTGATTAAAATGAAGAAACTTCATCAGTGCTTTTTGCACTGATGAAGAGGTTCCATTGTAGCTTTGAAATGGATGCATTATGCTGCATTTTCTTCAAAAATTGCTTTATTTACGTTGGTTTTTTCACTTTAATCATAGTGTCTGATGACTGCATCATTCCACAAAACCTCACCTTCACTTTCCGAAACGGTGAAAATGCCGGCTTTTAAGACTTTTTTTTGTTAGCTGTCCTTAAATTTTAATCCTATAAAAATCCAGTTAAACATTAGTTACAAGAATGAACGTCGGACTTTGGTGAATAATATAGTAACCATACCTCCTTAAAACGAGCTGATGTGTGCATCACATGACTTCCTTTTACACCAATTTAATGCTATTTCCCTATTATTGCAATTTTAATGGGATTCTCTCTCTAACTCTTTAAATATCACTAGCAATGGCCACATTGAAAGCAGATTTAAAAAAAAAAAAAAAAAAAAAATCGCCAAATTTTTCGCCAAGTTGGCGACAAAACTTGGCAACCAAAAGACTGGCGATATATCGCCAAGTGACCGCCAAATTATAACACCACTTGAGTTTGCATCGAAATTAACAATGATTTCCCCCCAAAAAGGTGCAAAAGACCCCTTTAGAAACACCCGAATGCAACCAAAATAGGAGGTGCACAACTAGACCCCACTACGAGTCTATGTACCAAATTTCAACTTTCTAGGACATACCATTTTTGAGTTATGCGAGATACATACGCACATACGCACATACGCACATACACACATACGCACATACATACAGACGTCACGAGAAAAGTCGTTGTAATTACCTCGGTGATGGTCAAAATGGATATTTCGCGTGTCTATACATTCTTAGGCACTTTTCCGCATGTGGTCGAATCGAAAAAAAAACTCAACATTCATTTGGGGGTGAGCAAAATGAAAATTAAGGGCGATTTTTGAGTGAAAATTTTTTCGCGAATACAATACTTCCTTTTTTGTAAAAGGAAGTAAAAATGGGCTGAAACTTTCTTATGAGGGATGTATATCGGCTGTAGTTTTTCTCTGCTACAGAACTAGCATGTACGTATTTGCGATCGTGACTAAAGCGCTAGTAAACAGAGTAGTTCAAAAAGTAGCCGCAAGCGTCATAAAACCACTAAAAATTACGATGACTTAATCGTTACACTTTTGTAACAGTTTCTCTCAAACCTACTTACGGAGGCGTCGATATTATCTAGGTTTCTTTGTATCTTTGTTCACATATTCCGATTCTTTCTATTCATGTTCTCTGGGATGGAATAAAGCGAACGAACGCGACGACACAAACGAAGAGAGCACCCAAGCGTGGTTAGTTCCAGCAAAGGGCGGATCATTTTGGCCGTACTCATCCGAAAAGAGCTTTCGGTTTCTTGCGATTTCGTTGTCGTCTATTTGCTGGCAAGTTCTTCCATTTCATCAGATAGCGTACAAGTTATATTTTGATTGAGACTCTCTGTACAGCTAGTGCTAGCGAGTTTGTAGTCGTCTATTTGCTAGCTAAGTTCTTCCATTTCATCAGTTAGCGTACAAGTTATATTTTGTTTGAGACTGGTACCTGTACAGCTTGTACAAGTTATATTTTGCTTGAGACGTTCTGTAGAACGAGTTTGTTGTTGCTTGCACGGTAAAAAAGTTTCTTTTTTTCAATGTAATATCTTTTGCGTACAGTTTTTTTTATAAATATAGAACAGAAAAAGATCTAAATAGTGCACCTTATCAGTAATCTACCACAGGCTGGAGTTTGTTAAAACTTGGATAAAAATAGTTTTGTAGAATACAATACGAACAAAAACATAAGGCATAATAAGGAATTCCGAATCGAACGTATTCTTCATATTTGTCAATCAATAGTATTATGAAATCCTTAAGCGTTGAGAGGGAAAGAGAAGTTTAAATATTTTGAGGAAAATACGTAAACAGAAGTATCTGTGTCATTTTCGCGAAAATGTTTTTTGAGTCCCTATGAATGACTCCATGCAATTACCGTGTACCTTCTTCCAATCAATCTCGATCTTCATGAGGGATTGACAGATTGACAAGGATCAAATTGGCTTATCCTAGTGGATTTTTTGCATTTATATCCCAATGATTGCTGGGATATTAATGAGAAATCATTGTTGCGTGAAACACTAGAAGAGAACTAATGAGGCAATGCAACAAAAAAAATAGAGCTCTGTGCGTAAAAATAATATTTACAAAAAATTTTCTGCACACACTATTTCAACAATTGGTGTATATCAGTCTATTTGCATATAGTTTTACTTGTATGTTTTCTATTTGTATATATAAACAGCAAAAAAGAGAGAGAGAGAGAGAGCTTCTTCTCCAGCCGGCGGAGAGAATCAATGCTCGGAGCACGTTTCTCCTCTCCCATCTCCAATGCCAGGGTCGCGTAGATAGTTGCCTTCCTCAACTCCTGCCTCTTCCCCCCTCCGGGCTTCCGCGTTCGTTATGTCGGTCGCAGGTAGTCTCGCTCAAGTACCCCACCCCCTCTCCGAACTCATTCTCTAATTGCTCTAATTTCCTCATCATGCCAATTCTAAAATATGAAAGGAATTTGCTGATTAAATAGCAACCACTTTTTATGACCGAAGCTCAAACTATGTCTTACGTTCTCCAAATCTAACTTTGGAGGGGAGTGCACCGATGGGAGGCTACGGGATTTCCCTGTGGCCTAGCAAAAGATTTTCTTATTCGGCAAATTTTAGCTGATGATTCGGAAAATTTTGGAGACAGTACCGAAATACTGCAATATTTTTTAAAAATCTTTTTTTAATTATACCTACTTCTCATTAGATATAGGTATGTATGCATGAAGGGTCCGGTTAACTCAAAGGAAGGCCGTAGGGCAAACTTCTTTTTCAGGTGTCCCTGGAGTCACACCTTACCACTTTATTATTAACCGTTAATTTTTAACCACTTTAGTTCCCCAAGCACATCAGGCTGTATGCATGAGCACATGTTTTTGGGAACTTTTTTTTTTTTTAATTATTCAGTAACATCCTAATTTTAGTTAATCTATACAAATCCCTTTAAATGGTTCTTTCTTTCTTTTTTTTTTTTTTTTTTTTGAACAGATTATTTACGTAGATGAAAATTAGAATTCAATAGTAAGTTAAGATCATTTCTTTTAGAACTTTCTTATCAAACTCTTTTTAATAATTAGGCTGTGTGCCCAGTCGTAGTTAATCTTGGGAAGCTTGTGCTTTGCTCGCAGCAGTCGACTCACATCTGGCTCTCGTAGCGTTTACAAAACTTTAGCTATCAGTTTTCCCTCTTTCTAGGTAAGAAGAAATGACATCAAATCACTCAATTCTTAACTGGTTAGATTTACGAAAAGACGCATCTAAAATTAAGATAATTTAAGAAATTTTACTTTTTGCATGTAAACTACTATGATATTGTGAGCTGACACACATCATTCTTTATCTTGCTCAGATTAGTGCAAGGGTAATTGTTCTATTCTTTTAAGGGGACTCACCCTCTTATAAGTATGGATATTTCTTCAAGTTTGGAAGTTTCTTCATTTCAATTCGCAGAAATTGATTCCAGATTATTTTTAAAATGTATATTGTGTTTAGAAATGAAAATTTTTTGTTCGTTCACTCTCCCTCGTATTTAAGTAAATTGATACATTTTATTATGTTTATCTTAAAAAAGAAAGAGTACATATACGAAAAAAAAAAGGTTCGGTACTAAAGCTACGACTTAAAAACAAAACAAACAATCAAAGTTAAAACTTTTTGAGTGACAACGCCCAGTGCTACCCACCTTTGAAATTAGAAACATAAAATAAAATAAAAATATCTGTCCTGAACTTTAAGATTTGATTAGTAAATTATGGAAAACTGAAAACTCTCTTGAGAAAAATATCGCCCAACGAAGGACGAAAATATTAAGGAACTAACACTTTATAATGTTTTAAACTATACAATAAATAATTATTCCATTGTTTAGATCATAAGTATGTTAACGCAAACATTTCAAAATAAATATCGTGCACCAAATTACTGAGTCTCACCAATTAATAAAAAGTGTATTATATTAAGAGAGCTAATGGGAGTTTGACCGGAAAAGTAAACCCTTTGTCTTGCACGTGATGGTTCATATATTTCATTAAAAAGTGATAATTTCAAAGGGTATTGACAACATTTTTACTTCCTTTTACAAAAAAGGAAGTATTGTATTCGCGAAAAAATTTTCACTCAAAAATCGACCTTAATTTCCATTTTTCTCACCCCCGAATGAATGTTTTTTCGACTCGACCACACGTGGATAAGTGCCTAAGAACGTACAGGCACGCGAACTATCCATTTTGACGATTCCCGAGTTAGTTACAACGAGTTTTCTCGTGACGTCTGTATGTACGTATGTATGTATGTGCGTATGTATGTCGCATAACTCAAGAACGGTATGTCCAGAAAGTTGAAACTTGGTACGTAGATTCCTAGTAGGGTTTAGTTGTGCACCTCCCCTTTTAGTTGCATTCGGGTGTTTCTATGGGAGTCCTTTGCCCCTTTTTGGGGGGAAATCATTGTTAATTTCGATGTAAACTCAAGCGGACACTTGACAATATATCGCCAGTCTTTTGGTCACCAAGTTTTGTCGCCAACTTAGCGACAAATTTGGCAGTTTTTCTTTTTTAAATCTGGTTTCAATTAGGCCACTGTTGGTGATATTTAGAGAGTAAAATATTGAATCACATTAAAATTACCAGTAATGGGAAAATGACATTAAATTGGAGTAAAAGGAAGTCATGTGATGCACACATCAGCTCGTTTGCTTATGAAATCAGACATAAGTTTGTAATTTGTCTGTAATTTGTTAAGAAGAAAAAATTGGTTCATTAATATTTTGAAGTATTTTAATAAATTACATGAGGCGTCACGTGTGGGACAAAATGACCGTTTTTAATGAAATGGCCTCAAATACTTAAGACTATTTGTGCTGCGAAATGAAACAGAGTAATTGGTTACATGAAAAACTTCTATTGGACGTTAAAAGGTACATATTTAAAATAAATAATTTTTCGTTTAATTTGTCACTTTGGTGTTTTTTTAATGCTGGCACAAAAACGCAATATTTAAAGTCAGGTATATAAATCTTGATTATTTCTCCTTATTCGGTAATTTTATAAATTTCGGTCACCAGCTGAACAGTCAAATACACACACACATAAATTGAATTAAATGATAATTTAATTTCTCGTCTATGTTCTTTATTTGTAGATCTTTTGGTATTACCCAATGTTCTTACTTCTTCAAGAACTTAGCTTTGCTTAAGAAGTTATTAGTAATTGCATAGAACTGTTTACAACTTAAAATTTTCAACTGAGGGAAAAAAGAGGAGACAAATGAGTTGTGTGTTTAAATTGATATCAAATGTTAATCAAAATTAATATCGAAACTGATTTTACGCAGTTAGAAATACTCTCTTCCTTGAACGTCAAAATAAAATGTGACGACACACTCTTCAGTTTGATTTATGAAAATGATGTGCAACATAATTTAAAATTGATAAATGAAAAAAAAAGGAAAAAATTGATTTTTGTGTAGCTCCATCAATAAGATTTCTTTCCCTGTCATAACAAAGAAATTCGCACAAGCACGTGACGTCATTAAAACGTCATACGATTTTTCTTCCGATTGGATTTCGTGAGGGAATTTCTCTCTTTTTTCCCTCATTAAGCTTTCTTATCATTTTCCAATGTCATAAGTAAAAAAAACTAGATCACATCTTTTCCGCAACGTGGAGAGTGAGGACCTACTTTCAGAAGGGCGAAGAAGGCCCACAGGGACTGTCCTCGGGGAAGGACTCGACTGGTTAAAACTGGACAGATTCAGGTGTTATGTCATTTCCCCATCGATTTCTGATTGGTACTTGTATTTCCCCCGGAATTCAAAAGGGCACGAATCTAAAGTACTTCGGGGAACAAAGAAATAGTTTCAATTGGCTATTTTATTTATTTTTTCCTCTTATGTTCATGGCTCATATTTCCGGAGACTGGGCCACTGGAACCTGAACTTGAAGTAGTGGAATCAGGGGGAGTGTTTCACACTCTCTCTCCACTGACTTAAAAATTCTATTTAGTCATCAGAATTTTGAAGATTTTTTTCTTTCAAGTTCTACAATGATTTTCATATAAACGGGAAAACATTGAAATTCTTTTCCAAAACTAAGTCTAATGTGTAAGGAGATTTTTCTCTTTCGTGTTTAGTTTCGTTAAGATATGAAGGTTTGTGATCATCATCATCATCATAGTTGGCTCGACAGCCCAGGGTGGGCCAAGGCCTTCCTTTGGAGAATCTTCCAAGACGTCCTACTTTTTGCCTGGGTTTTCCAATTTTTAACTTTGAGAATATCGAAGTCAGATTCAACTGAATCCAACCATCTCATTTTTGGTCGTCCCCTTCCTCGAATTGTCACGGGTTTTGCAGCAAAAACTTTTTTTACTGGGTTTTCTTCGTTCATTCGAGAGACATGGGCCGCCCAGTTCATTCTCCTAATTACACAACCACACATCACATAAATCGTGATATCACAAACCTTCTCTGAGAGAGAAGGTTTGTGATATCAAGATTTAATTTGACAAAGGAAAATAGAATTCATTTTGGCGTAAAATTTAGAATATATAAACTAAAACTCAAAAATGTTGAATTAAGATAAGTAACAGAAGGATTTACCCTACTTTGTACCGACATTTAAAATTTCCTCCTCTCTTAAATGCATTAAAAGGTAAAGTTTTAAACTGAAAAACAGGTGAGAAGGAACTTCAGGGTTCCCTTAATTGTGTTCGGTGTAACGAGAGTTTCTCTGAAATGAAATTCAAGAAGTGTAATGACAATCAAAACGGGACTGAACATTTATTTCGTTGAAGCGGATA
This sequence comes from Uloborus diversus, assembly GCF_026930045.1. NCBI lineage: Eukaryota > Metazoa > Arthropoda > Arachnida > Araneae > Uloboridae > Uloborus > Uloborus diversus. The sequence goes on from NC_072731.1 coordinate 102,459,442, forward strand.
CTTATTTGTACTGATATTTGTTGTAATGAGATATTACTGTAACGAACATTTTAACCATACAGAATGTGCTAACAGTTGCGGACTGGCTGACTTTGGCCCAGTCGGCAAAAAATACTTTGGCCCACCTCTGTAAATTAAAAAAGTTAAATTAAACAGAGCTGGATCTCGATTCTTCCGAGGTCCAGCAAAGACATTAAACCACCGCTAGTTCAAATTTTCTTTTAAGCTTCTAAATCAAGTTTTCAAGTTCTAAAAAAAGAATATCATGAAATGTAAAATAAAGCTAACATTGACACATTTTTTATGTGCCTTGAAAGAAGGATACCATGGTTGTGGTTACAAGTCTTGTGAAAGGCACGTCTTTAAGCTTCACTACTGACAACACTGGAAGGACACGAGGAAAAAGAACAATAATGTAAATCCCCCAGAAATTTTTCTAAAATGGTTGGTCTATATAGGCTTAAGAGTAGAATAGGGAGAAGGGGTTCCCTAGGTTCTAATTCCCTTGCAAGCGATATTTTCAAAAGATATTAAAAACCCTTATTTTGCAATTTTTGGAAACGTTAGAGGTAAAAGAAGGGGCTCCTCCACGATTTTTTTCTTTCTTTTTCTTTTCTTTCTTTCTTCCTTTTTTTCTTTTTTTCAAAATTGAAGTCCATTTCAGTTTATATTTATTTACAATAGAATGGCGGGAGGCTCTTCCCGGAAATTCTCCGAAACGTGCAGTTTTAGAAACACAATTTTATGTTACCCATGGTAAAATTAAAGGAACAGGTAAGCATCAGGGGACTCTCTGCGAAAACGTTTCGACGTTGAACTACTAAAAAACGCAAAATTATCTTTGATCACGTTAGAGAGTACTAGGGAGACTACGAGGCTCAGTGATTTTATTTGGAAGCATTTCAAAACTGAAGTCTACTCGACCCACTTTTAAAGAACATTTCGTTACTAAAGGGAATCTGACGACTCTTCTTCGGAATTTTTCAACATTGCAATTTTAAAAACATAATTTTTTAATATGTTTGGAAACATTAAAAGGAAAGAGGACAGGTTTCTCTAGTGCATCCCCCAAGGATTTTTTGGAAAGTCTCGTGCCCTTCCGCTTTTAAGCTAACCTTTGACCCTTAACATAATCAACCCTCTTTGCCCCTTAAAAGTTTCAAACAAACTTTACAAAAGTAAGAATTTTTCGAAAGGTAAAGATTGACACAAGTCTATCCTCGAAACTTCACTCCCTCTCCAAGTAGCATCAACTCATCGGATTTTGCTCAGCCGATCATCTACTCCTCCTAAATTCATCGCCTAACACATGCTGATATCGTTGCGATCAGAATCCGAGAACCGGTTTTCGATGAGCTGTTTTTTATCGGAAAACTATATCCCTACGATCAAAATTTCCGATTAGAATTGGCTGGTCTACATTTTATCGGAAAAAGAGATCGCGACGATCAAATTTTCGGATGAAAATTTTCCGAGCTATATCGAAAAACGAAATTATAACGATCAAATTTTCCGATGAAAATTTGCCGAGCTACATTTCATCGGAAAAAAAGTAGGTCGTTTAAATTTTCCGATGAAAATTTAAACGACCGGTCTTGAATTCCGGTCTACCCCTGCTCGTCTCCGAAGTTTTTCGAATTTGACGATCTAAAACGGCGATTTTAGGCTTCGTTTGGAAACGATATCGGAGACATCATAAGGAGTGCGAGGTTCGGGCATCTCTAATCTTTAATCATGAAATCTTTCTCGAATTTTAGTCAATTTCAAATCTTTTATGGTATTAAAGGATTCAGCGCTGTGTTTTTGAGATTAAAAGCCTTATTTAGGCTATCTTTGAGTAATAATGGAAGCAAGTTTTGGTTTGTAATTGTCATTCATTTTCCTTGTTTTCCCATTCTATTTAGAAAAAAAAACTTTATATGTTCGGGCCCGCGATATTCCTCTTAACATGAAGTGTGGCCCAAGTTAAAAATGAAAAAGGTTGAGCACCGCTGATATATAGCATCAATCTCAGTTCTATAGAACTTTTCCCGTTTAACTTTATTCACAATTTCGACTTGAATTTGAAGGACAAGAACGTAAGTAGTTTTTTTTAGAAAAATTTGTTTGACAAAAAAGAGTCAACTATTTAAGTTGGATCCCCTAAGCATTTGGCCCAGTCAGGGATCCCCGACTAGCCGATCTGGCCAGTTCGCCCCTGTGTGCGAAGTACCAAGAAATACGTAATTGAATAATATCGGCTAAATATATTGTATTGATGCCTGATTTTATCCGTTTCTTTCGTTGAGAATAGTTTTTGAAAAGTGCTTTTATTTTGAGAAACGCAAATTATGTGAACATTTAGTCCTAGGGTAAATTCTTCTGAAAGGTTGTGGAAGGGAATGCGTCTCTTGTATCTGCCGGTTACACTGAACTTGTATGTTTTTAAAGTGTTTGGACTTATTGTCTGGAAGGTGGGAATCGACGTTTGAATTGGGAAAAGAAGTGAACAAAGTGCTCTTCTGTTTATAAATTGAGTAGTTAATGGTATTTTTTAAAAAACTTGTCGGTGTCTTTTTTTTTTCAGCCCAAAGTTTCATTTCTATGCATTTACGATCTAAGAAATGAATGGCATTCCCTTCTAATTACCTGCAATTTTAACCGCGAATTTGCGACTATTCGAAATCACATTCAGTGAAAAGTACAATATAACTTCGATTTGACGATACCCGATTTAACGACTTCCTCAGTTTAATGATACATTTTACTGGCCTGGATTTGACTGTAAAAAGTGTCTACATGTTCCTCGATCTAGACTTTATATTAATTTAAAAGACCTAGAATGGAATACTGCGAAACACTATATCTTCATACAACATTTAACTGTAAAACAGCATTTCCGGGCAATCTCTTCATGTAAGGTCAATTTAAATTGTTTCCTAAATATATAAATATTCAAACAATAAATTCCTTTTGCCACCCATCTGGCTCACAGATAAGCTCCAGGTTGCCGATAACATATCGCTGTAGGAGGGAGGACTTCACCAAGAAATATTATTACACGTTATGAGAATTCTCTGTAATATTTCTTAATTCCGCTTTCTACGAACAATAATATGTCATCAAATTCTTCTTTTAGAAATTAAGTGGTATGTGTAGTTTTTGAATTTTGAAGCGCTTAAATAATGGAATATCGAGTCTAGAACTAAGAAAGGCAAAAACTTATTTAAAGACACTCTGCAGTACGATTTCAAGTGCATGATGATAGCAATACAAATGCAATATATCACCGTTCAGCTTTTGCTCTAAAAATTACATGCACAATTTATACGGCCTGTATTGTAAGCCGCTGTATAAAACACTACAGCTTGAACAGTTAGCAATAAAGAGCAATCATATAAGATATCATATACAACTGAAGAAATATCTCAAAAATTCTGAGTAGCTGTTCAACTTTGGGACCTGAAGTTATCAAGGTAAGCCTATCGGCATTTTTTTCTAGTTACATCTGGATGTAGCTTTGTATCCCAGAGAATAACTAAAAATCTAAATTTAAATTCATGAAATCTGATTTTACCTCCCGAAGATTTTTTCTTGCTCTCTTATGGGATGTACGATTGATCATTAGGTTATTTGGATTTAAATTTACCGCATTTACATAGGCTGTTAAAAAATGAGCAGCATCTTTGTCCCTAATATGGCATTTGTCTAACATTGATGAAATGTGAGCAGATATCAATAGTTGTCAAGCTTTTTTGCGTTGTGGTAAACCAGATATAGAAAAAAAGGTTCAACAGGTTAGGATAGATACCCATTTCGGTTTCTAAATCTTGTGAATTGCAAGAGGAATTTGATGATAATAAAGGACTATGTACTGAAATAGAAGACAGTTTAAAGTATAGATTTTTACATAATTCCGATCTGGAATTTTTTTAAATTTATATTTTAGATATGGAAAATAGAGTTTATTTTTATTGTAGGGTAATCGAGGATTTTTCAAAATTTAAATTATAAGAATGCATAAACATTTAAGTACATAACTAAAGAACAGCGAATTAAAATATAATTGTCATTACTTATATTTATAGCATGGAAACCTAGTGACCCGATATGCCACACCTATTACATACACAGAAAATTTTCTAAATCAACACCCCTAAAGCCTGGAGGAGGCAATTTGTTGCTGTAAAACATCATTCATTAATGGCCTTTAGAATCCCTTGTGTCCATCTTGGTGGAAAGAAATGTTCCCCTGCCGCTTGGTTTGAAACGAGCGCAAATAGCGGTATGCCTGTACCAGGGAAATCGGTGTACATGTACCCTATGTAATTTGTAAAATTTTACAGAATGAAAGTGAGAGAATGGTTGGTCTGGAAGTAGCAACATCTATTGAGGTTCAAAATAAAATTACTTTAAATATAAAACTTTAGAATTATTTTTACATAAAAATGAGAAAATCCGCATTTTTTTCTTCGAAACTCAAAAAAGGGGGCCCTAGGGGCACGTGTTAATATTCATGGATTGACTTAAAATTTTGCATGGATCATTTATTTGTATAATGGAACAAATTGAGGGGGCGTCGTGTAAAATACCTACAACTTCAAAAATAAGGAACACCCTAATATATATATATATATTTATATATATATATATATTTAATTATTTTATTTTTACTTTATTTTATAAATCTCTGGTGAGGGATTAGATAATATTTAATGGAGGGTTTTCCTTCTCTATTTTATTTATTTGTTAATTTTTAAATATTTGGAGATTAATTGGATTTGAGATTGATTACTATTAAGATTTCCAAGAATCTTTCTCAAAGAATTATTCGGTTCAGCTCTCTTCCTTAATTTCAATTAAATTTGAGGGAAAATGTTTTTTGGTTTGTTATTAATAAATAGCGTATACAAGAATAGCAAATACGCTAAAACCAATTGAAGTTTCTGATTATGTAATCAAATAACTTCCGAAAGTTTGTTTAATCTCTCTCATCAATTCTACAACGTCATGCGAACAGAAATACTAGGATCCGGGTCAAAACTCTCCAACTTTTATTACTCATTCTTAATAAAAATGAGAAGTCATGTTGAGGCGGTGCTGTTTTCTTTCGCCAGCAGGAAACTAGAAACATTTTTACATATTCGTATACGTAAACACGATGACTAATGTAGCCCCGTTTTCGCGTGACACAGTGAGAAATGTCTGTTTTAAGGAAAAAGATTTTTTAAATTAATTTTATTTGCTAAAAATTTTAAATAAAATTATATTTGAGATAGGTTCAAAGCTACGGAGTCGGAGGCTGATTTTGGGGTAGAAGAGTCGAATTCGGGAGTCGAAGGTTTAAAATTCCAAGAATCGGAGTCGGAAATTTTCCAGCAAAGACCGCAACTTTGCCTGTGCTTGTGTAGTGGGAATCGGACTAATTTTGGTGTATAGGATCGGAGTCGAAGGTTCTAAAATTTTCGGAGTCGGAGCCGGTCAGTTTCTCTCCGACTTCGCAGCCCTGGATAGGTTGGTATTTGTAGGTACGATAGAGCATGGTAAAAGCGGATTATATCAACAGTTATTCGCATACTTATAAAATATTCTTCCGATTTTGAGAACAAAATAAGTAGCTTAAATACTATTACAAAAATAGTACTCAACTTGGCAAATTATCATGTAAAGGGGCTTTAAAAGGTGTACATGTAGTGGTTATAACGATTTAATGTTTAAAGAAATGGACATTCCCATATTGCTCTAAGCATTGTTACATAAGCGAACCTTATTTTTAAGAACAAAAAATAAAACCAACTATTTACAATATTGTTTCTACCTTGTGTTAAAGTTAAGGGTTTTGATAAGGAGAGAAATAAATGTCCTACGGGTAGCGGCGTAGCGTAGGTTTCTGCCGCTCGGGGCAGGCACTAAATTTGCCGCCCCTCTTACATTCTTCTGATAAATGCACCCCCCCCCCAAAAAAACGACATTTTTAATATTTTACAGAACGAAAACAGGATTTTATTATCCAAAACATGTTTTACATTTTAATATAATCTTACGTCAAACAGGAAATATTGTTGATCGAAATATTTTTCAAAAATCATTGCATTATGAGCGATATTATTTTCCTTACATCAAAACACTTTTAAACGTGATCAAAAACTGTATATACTGGTAGTAATACTTAAACCTTTTATTGGAAAGAAAAGGAAACGAAAATATGATTATAAATTACTTGATAGACACATATATTTATACTTGAAAAGAAAAAAAATCTTCTTAACCTAAACTATTAATTTTCTGCTTTTCATCAACGGAAAATCTTTAACAACGCTATCAATAAAGTAAGACAAACAACGTTAGAAAAAGCACAAAACGTTGTTTGTCTTACTTTACTGTTCAGCACAAAGGTATTTATTTATCTATCGCTGTCAATGTCGATTGTATCACTCTGTTCAGGAAAATGTTATATAAAATGTCGTTACATAAAATGACCCCCTGAATCCAAATATGATCACCGTTTGTCCTTACGCGTCCCATTTTAAAGTTTTGGAGATAATGCCACTTCCTGCCCCTCCCAATCTTCCTTTTTTTGACTGTTTTAAAACCGTTATTTTTATTTGGAGTGGGAGAGGGCATAGAGAAAAGAAAAGTTTAAAAACATGAACATTTGTCGCAAGGAGGGACCTTCAAGATGGTACTCCTCACTAAAATATTTTTAAAAAACCATGAAAGCGATATTTTTTCTTTTTTTTCCATAATTTGTTGTCGATTGAACTTTTCGATGCAAAATCAAAATATCGGCTTCACTTCTATGAGCGCTATGTCCGAAAAAATGTGCACATTGAAAAAAAATAATTAATTAAATTAATACATTTTTGTTTAAATCGATCTTGAAGCACCATATGTTGCATATGAGTCGCATCACAGACCTTTAGTCGCAAACCTTCCCGAATTATTTATATTTATTTAAGTTACGATCACACATACATAAGTAAAATACAAACTCCAAATTTATATGTCCGGGGTAAACTCGAAAAATACCGGACTGATTTCGTTAAAATTTTTAGTTTGCCTTGGTTCAGGGGCGGCAAATAGGGGGTCAAGAGGGGGCGGTCGCACTCCCAAAACTTTTGAACAGAATGATAGAAAATAGGTGAATTCAATTTATGTAAGTCGGAAATCAATGTTCATTAAAAAAAAATTTGCTGGTTCTTTAACTATTTGATGAAACTCGACACATTCCCAGACTAGAAAAAGTATTTTCGTTATTTGGATAAGGATAAACTTAGCATCATTTACATTGATCTGCTGCGATTCTTGGGAGCCGCTCGACGACAGCGCCCCCTGGAAAAAGTAAACAAATGTTGCCACTTCTAAATAGTAAGGATTTATCTCCTTCCTTCTATCTCCCGGTTTTGATTTTGTATCTCGTAAAAAAACGAAATTGAGAAACGGAAAAACCTATCATGGTAACTCTTTTTTTTTTTCGAAAGGAGATTTGATCGAGAGTGTTGTCTAGTCTTTGTATCACTTTAATTACATAAAATATTAATAAAACAACTCAAAAATTAGTGATTTTTTCGCAATTTTGGTAGTGAAAACATGCTCGAACAGTTAAGTTATTAGTACCAATCGAAAGAACGAATTTTTCTGCGTGTGATGACATTTGTTTAGAACTTCCACGTTATCGACGTCGAATTATAAACTTTTTTTAAATACAATCTTAGCATTTAGTCACGCGATTGGTAACAATGTCATTGTTAATTAACAAAGAACGAAAGCTCAAGGATCTAAATTTTATTTGTTGATAGTTTCTATTTGCTGACAAATAAAATACTTTTAATTCCTTTCATCAAAAAAGAAATACTTTTGAAATGATTTTCGGTTTTCCCTCTTGCTTTTGCTTTTGAGACTGGCAGATTTTACTAGTTGTGATTATCTTTCCTTTTCCGCATTTACTATGTCGTCTAGAGAAAAGTTAAATGTATTTGTACTGTATAATGTTCCTGACCCGCGAAGTTCAGCTTAATATGGGGCCGGCATTCAAGGTCGGAAGTTTTTAATTTAATATTAGTTCTTGTTGTTTTATGATCTCATTAATTTGAATTAATCTTTTTCTCTGCAAATTCAAGTTAAAGAGTTTATACTTCCTTATCGCACCTTTTAGCAAGAGCTTCAGAATTCACTTGTATCATGAGAGAGTTGGTAGGCTTATTCCCCCGTCATTTTCTCAATTCGTTAACTTTTGCGTCAAAATGCTATGTCTTTAAATTAAATCCTTATTAAGCTAAGCACTTTTATTATACTTATCCTGTTTGTCACGGAGTAATCTGAGGTCTGTTTTTGCTTATATTTCAGCAACTAGATCATTTAGAGACTTTGGGATTTTACTAAATAATTTGCTTAATCTTAAGGTACAACTTAACGAAGAAAAATTAAAATTCTGAAATAAAATTATTATTTCAGTTAGGATGGAAAATAGCAAATTTCATTTAATTTCCCCATTAAATGTTTAAATATAAAACCCATTGTTACAAATTTTGTTGATTTGCAAATGTAATGTTAAAAGCAATCATAATGAAAATTTTGAATCATGGTTTCTCTGAAGCAAGCATGAAATTAGCAAGCTATAAATCCTAGAGAGGAACAAGGAGTAAATTTTAGTGCCAACTGCTTAAAGTTTTTGATACGTATATAGGTTTTTTCCCTTTAAGTACCGAGCATTTATATGAAAAAATAAGGTGAAGTTTCGTGATGGTAAAATTATTCTATTTCTAAAATACATTTACATTAAAGAGAATAAAATAACAGAATTTTTTTTTAAATACAAAGCACTTTTCATAACGCACTCAAAAGGACAAAATAGCCTTTCTTGGTTGAAACAAGGACAATTTAAGCATTCTTGCAGTTTTCGAAAATTCCAAGAAAGTGACACAACAAACGAAGAAAAGTGCGGTTCTAGTCATTTCAAACCAAACTTTCCCAACAAGAAAAATATGCATGTTTGAACACTCAAAGTTATGGTTGAAAGCTAGATAATGATAAGAGAAATTCTCTTCATGACATGAGACGCACTTTTCTTCGTTTGTGGTGTCATTTTCTTGGAATTTTCGAAAACTACAGGAATGCTTAAATTGTCCTTTCTGACCCAGAAAGGTTATTTTGTACTTTTGAGTGCGTTATGAAAAGTGCTTTGTATTTTTAAAAAAATTCTGTTTTTTTTTTCATTTAATGACATATTTAAATATTCAAAGAGTATTAAAAATGTATATCAGACATATTTTGTACTTAAATTTTGTGTTTAAAAAATAAAACATAGGTGAAATGCCATTCTTATCCCCTGTCCTCAACACACATTTGCCAACTTTTGAGCAAATGTAAATAAAATATATTATGAAAGTGCTATAAAAATGTATACATATGCATAAAGATAAATAAATACCTTTGTGCAGAACAGTAAAGTAAAAAAAAACAGCGTCAAAAAAGCACAAATTGCAGGTTACTGCAGACAGTGTTTAACAACTTTCAGGGAAGGAGATTCGAGAGCTCTTCTTCGTCTTCAAAACAAATTTTAAATCTTACTTAGGAGACGATTAAAATAGATAGGGAAGAGAAGCTTCACACCTGTAGTTTGAAATTGAAAAGTCAAAATAAAATTTTATTCTATGTTTGTCCAATTTAGGGGTAAAGATTTGAGTAAATTGGAGAAAAAAAGATAGAAAATTTCCTCTAGAAATAATCGAAAATATTTCGTTAAAAATGCAATTTTAGGTAATCGTTGATAATATTAGGGGGAAGCGGGGGTTCACCCGTGAAAATGTTCCGAAATTAGAGGCCTAACAACAGTTTTAGGCTCTCTTTGTAAAAGTATTGCAGTATTTAAAATCTCCGAAAATTCAGTTTTATCCAGCGTAAATTCTGACCTTTGGGAAGGGGGGGGGGGATTCAGCTCCTTTAGCCAGCAAACGAAGTAAAACATATGACTTAATTTGAAACTAATAACTGCAGTTTAAAAAGCTTCGACAGTAGGACGAAGTTTTTTCCTTCAAGGCTTTCCATACCATTGCAAATCACAGTGTGATCTGTTGTAAGTTTTGACCAAATGGGAGAAGGGGCTACTGTTCCTATAGCCCCCCTCCCCCACAACCTAACATTACGCCACCATATATAGTGTATATATTTGTTTAAATATAATGCATATTTAAATTTGCAAAAGAGTGTTGGGTTTTTGTCTAGGGTTATTTCTGATCTTATGGGGGGGGGGGGGGGTTACAGAACCTTTGGCCTGTGAACGAAGTGAAATATATGTAGCTGGTTTAATTTGTAGGTAATACATTTAAGATTAAAAAAAAAAAAAACGATTGCAGAACAAAACTATTTCCTCCATGTCTTTCCATATTATTGAAAATCACAATTTAATCTGTTTTTAGTCTTGACCAAATGGGAGAAGGGGTTACAGCCACCCTCCCTCTCATTCCATTAATATGCCATTATATATAGTAGTTTATTTAAATATAATATACATTTAAGTTCGCAAATGTATTGCAGTATTAAAATCTCTGAAGTTTCGATTTTATCTAGTGTGAGTTCGGACTTCAAGGGGAGGGGATATAGCCCCCTTAGCCCCCACCTGGATCAGCTACTGCTTGTAGATAAATGTTTGTTTGATTCCGTTCATTATTTCTTGAGATATAGCAGTCACAAGTGACGACAAAAAATGTTCTGTATCTTAGCCCCTTTTTGAGCTATTGCCACCGAAATTGAATCAACACCTGTACACGTCAAGGGCAACACATGGACTAAATTTTGTTTGATTCTGCCAGTTACTTCCTGGGGAATATCAGGAACGCATAACTCAAGAATGGTCCCATTGCTCCACCCCCCTCTGAGGAATTCGCGCCAAAAACCAGTGGGTACAAGTTCACATAGGGACACATATGTGTACAAAATTTCGTTTGATTTCATGCGGTAGTTTTTGCTATAGAGCTGTCACAAAAACCGGTCACACACATACGTGACACACGCACGGACACACGCACAGACAGACAGACATTTTCGAAAAATGGTCGAAATGGACTCAGCACACCTCAAAACGTTCGAATCCGTCAAAATACGAAATTCGAAAATTTGTACGAATCCAATGCTTACTTCTATAGTATATTAGATACAGAAGAAAGTAAAAACCCTTTAGTTTTACATGCAGTGTCGAATACTTTAGTGCTTTGAATATTACATACTGGTATCAAACGAGATTATTTTGATTACAGAGTTCGCGGCAGTAGTTTAGTTATCGTACAATTGTTTTATAATTGTCAATGAAATTATAAATGTTTAAAATGTATAAACTTTATTTCGGGACAGTTTTTTTTTTTTTTACATTACATTCCAATGTCAACGCGATTATCATTTTTCTCCTCAGACACATTTCAGAAGATTTTACTTTACAATTTTTTACGGATTATAACTATTCATACTTTGTAAAAAGTAATTAATTGAACTATTAGTTGTTTGGTTAAAACGTAACTATTTTCTTTTTACACGTTAACAAACACAATTTAGTTCAACACGAATTTGCAATGCATATTGTGTGAACAGATTTATGCGTTATTGATTGCGAATTTGTGCCATAATTATAGTTTTAAAATATTGCACAAATAGTTTTTTTTAAGTGAAGAATAGGGTTCTTGGTAATTCTGTTATATGCGTATACAGTTTTTAGTGCAACATGAACCAAACAACACTGGATTTATTAATATGTATGTTCTTCATTAAAGTAATTATTTTATTATCTGAAAATGTTAGTTTATAAAAAGTCATTGCAAAGTTGTTCTGTTCGAAAATGTTTTAATACATTGTCATAGGGTTATAAATTATGTTAGTGAGATTTTGGAATATAATATAATAAAGCTATCAAAATTCTTGTCAGATATTAATTCGTTCCCGTTAGTGTTTTAACTGAACATCTTCAAATTTTCTTTTCAAAATAAGGGTGCGAAAAACACATCACCAATGAAATACCAAGTTTAACTCACATTTATAAAAGTAAATGTTTGAAGAGATTTAGAAGTATTGCTAGTTTCACACCTAGTAGGAAAGTAAAAATTTTGTTGTAAGCATTCAGCGCCCGCCATTAGTTTGACAGCGTTAATTGCTAAATCATTGGTTTTCATTTAGCTCTTAATTAAAAATTTCCTTAACCCAAAGGACCGTGATTAGTACATTGCTCTTTGACGTTACATAGAACATAGAATACACAAATCCTCGCAGTTGTGGATAGTAGAGCAACAGGAATGTCTTGCAATGTACATAGCAACTGTCTATTGCAAGACATTCCTGTTGCTCTCCTATTCAACCTTAAATTAGAACAATAGAACCATAAATCAAATTTTACTATTTCTGTATGATTACGTGTAGTTTTGCTATTTGTAACTAATTTTCGAGTTTTAAACTACTTAGATCAGTGTCCACCGGCAAGGTGAGGAGTAGGAAGACCTTCGTAGGTTGTGGTTCCGCTTGAAATGAGGCCATTCGAAACAGAAAATTCGGTGGGAGCACGTCATGTCCCTTCTAACGCCTCTCATGGAAAGTGTCAAAGTGTTGTTGATTTGTTTCAGGCTATTGATTTGAAATTCTTTCGCAGAAGATATGATAGGTCTGAAACCAATTGGAAGAGAAACCAAATTGTTTTTCGTTTCATAAGTCACGTATATGATCGAGGAGTTGTTATTAGATCAAAAATGTAAAAAGAATGTAACCCACTAAAAAGTTAACTTAAAAAAAGTAATGTAAAAAAGACTTTTCTTAATGCTAAGAAATACTAATGATAAATGCTTTTATAAAAATCGTTTTGGTTCCTTAAAAAGACTTCTCATCAGTAACGGATCCTACATCGATGAAAAACAAACTATTGATTTTGAAGCAAACACTAATGCGATTCATTTATTTTTTTATGGTTTCACTATTTTATTGGTTTAAAGTAATGTAATGAAGCATATGTCGCGCAGGTGAACAAACAGTATTTACTTATCAAACAAAGTCTTAATTTCCTCAATTGCAGTTCTTCAACATCGACATTTAAATTAAACAGAGTAAGTGCTTCTAGATATGAATCGTTTCTAAATCGAGCCTCAGTTCTTTATTGTTTGCGGTTTATTTAATGATGCATTCTATCAAGTACATTAATAAAAATAATTCTACCCACTATTTAATTGATTGTTCAATATAAGTTTAATACAGGTTCTGGTATATTCAGTTGAGTCAATAATTGTGTTTATTTTTAATGCTGCCACGCTTTGCACCTGCTGGCAAAAGATAAGTGTTGTGTATGAATGCATTAACTGCGCCAATTACTCTTTCTTGATGGTAGCAAGAACATTCCTACACAGGAATCATTAAATAATTTTGAGAAAAATCTAAAGTAAGAGCTTGATCTTGAATTTATGCAGTTGGCGCTTAGCATCACTCTGGCGTTGTAGTTTGTAAAAATTTTAAGATTAAATGCTGTTTTTAATTCAAAATATTCCTGAAAAACTATTTTGCTCCTCCCATTGCTATTTCCTTCAGACATCTTTCGAAAATCAGGTGATATAGTATTTTTATGGTAAAATCTTTAGAATTATACATAAAGAAATTACTTTGCATAGACATTTGTAATTTTTACTTATGTATACACAAAAATCCTAGCACTAATTCCAGTTAACAAGCGAAAGTTTCGAGAAAAAAAGTTGAAGCGGTTATTTATGACATATTTTCGAGTAGTCTGACTCGAGTTTTCCAGATTTTCTCCCATTCAGTACTTAAATCTGTCAAACCATTAGAGTCCTTCAGAAAGATTCATTTCCCGAAAAAAAAACAAGAAATTAACTTAACCTACTCCGTTGATGTTCCTCAGCAGTTTAGCACAAAATAAACGGGCCTACGTTGAAGAGATCAAGATTAGCGGTCGCCTACCTCTCCCCATGGCGACTAAGTAAAAAAGTTGCAACTAAAAACATTAGTATCATTCACCACAGCACTTTCTCCTACACCACTTGTGCTACCAATTAACTTTAATGCCATTAAGTAGTTAACCTCTCTTTTATTCAAACGTTTATATTTTAGTAGCAATTTAAAATCTGATTTGCTAGTCAGTTACTTTTTTTTTTTTTTCAAAAAAGTGGCAATAAGAAAAAAAAGGAGTAACGAAGAATAAATTTGCTTTCATTTGCTGCTGGCGACCAGAAAATTTTCCCAATCTTGATCTTCACTGCGTAGGTACAAAGGAACTATCCATTCAAATTTCTGAGTTTATAACACATTGTTGCGACAGTATGAGGATTTTGTGAAAATCATCATAAATTTGTCTCCTAATAATAAATCTTCCTCATCAGCTGCAAAATACACAAGAGGTCGGTCGTCTGAGTTAAAATCCCAGGTCGCACACGTATCGTTTAAAAGGTTTCGTAAACGTTTTAATATGGTTATTACAAACATAACAACCGTTGTAAAATGTTTATGAAACGAAGTGGGGGAGGGGGATGCTGTAAAGAGTACGAAGAGCAACAATACGAAGAAAAGACGCAATATTTTAAATACGTCATACAATTTCAAACGACGCAATGTATTTCAAACGTCAAAATCTTAAGTGACACAATATTTTAAATGGTACAATTTCAAATGAAACAATATTTTTAGTGTCATAATTTTGAATGACACAAATTTAAAAGAAATTTATTGTACTACAACTTTTTGTCTTATTTCAATAAAAAAGAAATTCATAAAAATTTTTGTATAAAATATTGAGCACACGTTATGTTTTCGAACGATTTTTTTTCTTTGAATACATGAAACTGATCATGCTTATTTTTATTTTCAAATTTAGGGCAGATTGTTTCTCATGCCCCCAATGAGAGAAAACATACTTATTTATTTAATGAACGAAAATTTCGGACGTGCTATTGAAAAATACTCAATAACCTTCGGGCAGGAAATCTGAAAAAAAAAAAAAAAAAACAGTGGATAACAAAATCACTCTCTGCAATTCAAATGAAGAGAGAAAAGTAACGTTCCAATTCGGTAAAACAGGAATTACTCCATTATCTGCTGCCATTTTTTAAAAGTAATATCTCCGAGAAAATGAACTCGCTACTCGAGCTTTCTATCAGTGACAATGAATGTTTATCTGGACGCGGTCCGCTTGTTCCGTTTCCGAAATTTCGACGGTGGCATCTTTTGAGGCTCCATTCTTACTACTCTAGTGAATTTCGAGGTCAATTTGAGTTATTTGTCGACGTGGGAATGGCAACTCGAAAGCTGATGGGCAAGGAATATGTTTCTTTTCTGGAGTGATTTCGTTTCGTCTGCTTTCATTTCTAACTGATTGTTCGCGATGGCAGCTTTTCAAGGCCAATGTCATTCGAAATTTTGATTTGACCAAAAAAGATTTTGTTTGTTTGGAAATGCGATACACAGTTGTTGAAAGAAAAAAAAAGCAAAGCTCAGAGCGGGATTGATTTTTTTTTTTTTTTTTTTTTTGAGAACTTGGAAGCAGAACAAGATTTTCCCCCCTGATCATTTGTAGTGTTGATATTTATGAGATTGATTTATATATATATATATATATATATATATATATATATATATATATATATATATATATATATATTGTAAGAAAAAAAAGGAGAGAAAGGGGGAACTAATTTTTTCTTGTGATAAAACAAACATTTTATTTGGTTAGAAACTGTAGTAACATAACATTTAATTTATTTATTTACCGTTTCAAATTTCAAACTGAATTAATATAACTTCCAAAATAATCTTAAGAAGTTGCAAAAATGTTTTCCTCACAACAATTTATTATACAGGGTTATTCTCAAACCTAGTGCTGCGGCAACTTGGGGTGCCGTAGGTAGAGGCGAGAGGTGCCACAAAGTGTCCATAGTATTAAATTTGGTTAAGGTGAGTGCACCAAATAGGGCAATGTAGATCAATAAGTCCCCCCACCCTCCCATGTTTTGATGCAGCATAACAGAAATTCGTTAGATCGTCACTTCATCGTCATCAGACAACCTAACTGATGCAAAGCGCTATCAATTAGCAGTTTTTAATTACCGGGCAACAGTTATTACGGAAGAGTGATGTCAAAACTACCTGATCTTATTTTACGGCAAGTTTTGTTTCTACATGATTCACTGTAGTTTGCTAGCGTAAAAAAAAAAAGTTTGTTTTTGTTCTTGAAGCGTACTTTATGTAGCTGACGAATTCAAAAAGAAAAATGTCTTTCTGTACCGTCGTGTTTTCCCGTGATTTGAAAATCTTGAAAAGTAGATGAATGGCATTATGTATCCCAATAATGCCATGGTTTGCCTTTTTTGGCATCTAGTGCCCTTATATTAGAACATAGTGCATTTTACCCCAATACGTACGTATACTCTCTAAAGGAGGAATATTGTGAGTTTATATAAATATGTTGTTGACATTTTTTGTTTATTTCACATAAGTTTTCACTTTTACTATTTTATTCATCTAATGTTTGCATTTAAAAATTTACAACGTCTTTTATTATATTCACTAGCAGTACCCGCACAGCGATGTCCGTGCTAAAAATTTAATGGAAGTCCGTTGAATAAAAAAAACTGACGCCCCCCTCCCCTTCTGATGTGAAATGATCGTTTTTCTTTGTATAAAATGCGTACACACCTTTTCAAAAAAAAAAAAAAAAAAAGAATATTTAAGTTTGTTTGGAATTTAAAACTTATCGTCAAATCATTAAATTATATTTACAGTTGCTTTAAAACTCTATTTAGCGAGTGAAGCGGTTTTTACGGCAATTTCAAACATTTCGCCAAATAAACAAAAAAAGACATCAAATAATATCTTTCAAATGTAAAAATAAGTCCGCAGCTCTATTGTTTATCGCCAAACTTGCCCAGCAACCACGCTATCATAATCCATCCGTCTAAAAAAAAAAAAAAACACATCCCGTGGAACATTCAAAAATCATCGGGGAAAAAAGGAAAATGTCGTACATTTCACTCGGATAAAAACAAATCAAAAGTTTCTTTTCTTTCAAAACAAATTGCCAAAACAATGAATTGCATTAACGGTAGCCTTAAAACAATAATCCTAGACTGAACTGCTCTGCGCCTAACGTGCCTTAAGAGCTTCGTTGCCCGGCTTTGCCCGGTCTACCTTGAGAACAAAAATTGTGTCAAGTGACATATATTCAACAATTAATTAAAAGAATAACTTAATAACTTAAAGAATAACTTAAGTAAAAGAAAAAAAAAACACCATGCAAAATTACCCTTCCGAACAATGACGACAGATATTAAAATATTTTTTAGAAATTAAAATGCGAAAGATGGATTTTAAAAGCATAACCATAGAAACATTGAAATAAAATAAGTTTAAGAATTGAGAATGAAAAAGATGGAAATAAACGATGGATTCAAAAAGCGTAACCATGGAAACGCGAAAATAAAATGGTTGAAAACCTGAATCAAAATGACGTAATTCGAAATTGATTTAAAAACGCTTGTAACTTTTTTTCCTTTGAAGATAGAAGCTAAATTTTTCGACCAAAAGTCGAGAGCGATCTGAAGTAAAAAATCTCGCTTTTTCCAGTGCTGTCAAAAAGAAAACTGTAGGACAATTCCTTCACTTTTTATTGATAGATTTAATGAAAAAAATAGTGCCTAAATTTCAGCTAAGCCTAAAAAAGTTTGAGCTGAAAACGCAAATTACTCCCGCCGTAATTAAGTTAGAGCATTGAAATAAATTGTTTAGAACGCAGAAAATTCTACCCTTTTTAACGATATATAGTATTAATATGTGCAAGTAATTTTTCACCCCTTTAATAGCCAATAATAGGCAATTTACGTGAAATTTGGGCCTAAATTTGAATAAAAAAAGAACTATTTATCGGATTTTTTCGAATTATAGCCTATGTTACTCAGTAAGAAAGCACCTTTCATATAATGAAAGAATTTTTCAAATAGGTGCTGTGGTTCCGGAGATTACCTCGAACATATAAACACACAAAAATTCGCCCTCTCTCTTTATAATATTAGTAAAGATTACAGTGTAAGCATCTTACGTGTAGTAGGAAAAATCAAATGTTTCCTAAAAATGGGAATGATGTATTTCTCTAAAATTTAATGAAGTGGGCGAGATTTCTTATGTCGAGCGTGGTAGTCATGGTGGTCTAGTGACGGCGCGTGATTTGTCTTCTGAAGTCGATGACTCTGAGTTGATGAAAAGTTGTCCTCTAAAAAAGACGAGTTTTTATAACATTTTCAACTTGAGAAAAATTTTACTAATTCCAAAATATTTTAGAGCATTTTAACGATCCATTTCAAACAATAAAAGGTTCCAAAAAAGTCGAAAACTTATTGCTAAACAACAAGTGTACTAACGTACCGTAGTTAAAAGTACGAAAAAATAGGTATATGGAGCACAGTCTTAAAAACGCTTTTAAGCTGATTGGACATTAATCATGAAAAACCTCAAAAAACCTCTATTATTTGAAAATTCCCAACACTCTAAATCCAAAAATCTATGCTTGCTTAAGTTTAGCCTTGAAATTAAGTTGTTAACTTTATTAGCAATTCTCACATAAATAATAGCCGATGATCGAGTAACCCGAGTGTTTGAACAATGAAACTCGCGCCACAGCATGATAATTTGATAATATATTTTGGTAATGTTTAACCAAGGCTTCACTCGATGCGTGTCTTATCAGGCTCAGTCATTTCTCAAAAGATCAAAGGCGCCGCCTTGCCCGTAAGATGGCGCTGTAGTATAACCGGGGGAAATCATTTGTTTACATTAGTTAATGCATTATTTCTGCTGTAAAAAGTGATGTGTTTCAATCTTTAACGTAAAATTTCATTGATATGGTTAACCGATGTGTAGTACAGATGAATTGATGCCGGAACGGCGTACCTGGTCTGTTTTTCAAGGAAAATAAATTTCCTTTTCAGGTAAAGCTGGTCCCAACTCAGTATTCAACTACTTCTCATTGGCGTTCACTTCTGGTAAAATGCATCCCTGAAGCACAGGGAACTCCAAAGCATTTTGAGCCTTGGTCTCACTTTTAGTAAGTCGGCCCCAGGGATTATGTATAAATTTTTTGAGACATTTAATGTAAGTTGATATCGAGAAGGGCTCAAACATTACTCTTCCTCTAAATTAAAAAAAAAAGTCTGAGAAGGAAACCTTGTTGTTTATAAATTATATAGTATTTTACTGCCTATTTAAAGGTGGTATTTAATGGCGCAATCGTCAAGATTTCGACAATAATTGTTTTATTTTTACAATATCGGTAAGACTGTAATACATATTTGCTCTTTTGATATTATTTAGTTACAGGTACGTCGCTCAGCTTGATGAATTTTCTCTTTACCTTTATTTGGCGAAAACTGAAAAATTGCACTTACATCATCGTCGGCGAAAATTAAAAAATAAGGCTTACATTGTCGTATGTTTGCTTCTTTTTCTAATTTTACAAAATTTACACACTTTGAATTTTTACTTATGACAAGGTTAATTTATTCTGCTGATTATGTCACATAATAATGGAGAACTGAAATTGATTGAGCGAAATATTTTAACGAGATTTCTCATATTATTTTAACGTCTCGTTTTTTTATTTGGCGAATTATTTTACTTTGTTTTGATTAAAAATTCGCGAAAAACAAAAACAAAATAACATACTACTTCGAAAAATAAATAAATTCGATAATCGAAAGCATTTAAAGTTTTATTACATATAATTTTATTACCTATATATTTATTAAAGGTTTCAATAATCCTCTCAGTAAATGAAACCACCCACGAAACGACACTAAAAGTTTCAGTAAAATATAAAAAAAATCCGCTGAACAAACTATATTTGACAACAATAAAAGCTTCATTTTATTGAAACCAAAAAACCGAATGCGGGGACAACAAATTAAATGAAAAATAATCTCCAAGCGTTGAAATGCATCGTGACGCACATATACATATGTAAGTCTTTGGCGTCACAAAATTTGACAGCATTATATTTCTTGCCATTTAATATTCACATTAAAATCATGGGGGAATTATCGAGTCGCGGAACATGTGAAATTGGCGAAAACTTTTTCTATTGCTAAAATTGCTGTCGCCAATGTTTGTTCTTTTGATACTTTGATTTAACTTTTATTGTTTTTTAATTAATTAATACATTTATCTGGCTAATTATTTTACACTTTAATGGATCCTTGGCTGAATACAGTAACATGGTTGCTTCTTAATACTGTTTAGTTTTGATTTGGCGGATTACGAAATAGCTGAATTTAATTTTCCATTTTTTTATTTTTTTTTTCATTTTAATGTAACTTTTTGTGCTACTTAATGGCTTTTTTTTTAATTTGATCTTTAACAAATAATTTAAAAATTTGTGGAACTTTTCATGTTTTTTGTGCAATAAGGTATTTATGTGGCGAAGTTTCTCCCCTTTAAATTTCCTCAACAGGCTTGTTTTTATTTTGTTAACTGTTATTATTATTTTTATTTATTTATTTTTTCAACAAGCAAAAGTTTTGTTCAAGGAAAAAAAAGAAGGAATTTTTATTATTATTTTTTTAAAGGCTGGAATGTATAGGTTTATAAAAATCTTTGAATGAAAAGCTACCATGTTTTCCTTTTTTGAAATTTTTATTGGCATGTTTTTCCGGGTGAACTCATTATTGTTTCAATGTACTTTTAAATGATTTAAATTTCTTGCTTTTTAACATACAACGTACTCCTTTATGATATAAATTTTAATCCCACCAAAAACATTCTGTAAAAAACTAGCCAAGTCTCGATGGAGCTGCTTGTTTATCTCTAAAAAGTAGTGAAATCTAGACAAAGTCATGACAAGTCTAAGGTTCCTTACTGCGATTTCTTTATTATTATAGTTAATGTTGTGTGACTTGGCCGTTAGACATTCTTTATACCTTAGTGGGTACAGGTCAATTTTGTTTACACATTTTCCAAGTGGCAATTTTTCATCGTCAATGGGTAGTGGTTCCGGCGAAAGATTGGTGCAATGGTGTCATGGAGCACCTGGTTTTGTACCCTTGTGTACCCATTAACGGCCAAGTCACACAACATTAACTATAATAATAAAGAAATCGCAGTAAGGAACCTTAGACTTGTCATGACTTTGTCTAGATTTCACTACTTTTTAGAGATAAACAAGCAGCTCCATCGAGACTTGGCTAGTTTTTTACAGAATGTTTTTGGTGGGATTTCACTTCTTTTTGTAGAAACATTTAATTTGTGTAATGTTCGAGTAGACTAAAGTTAGGCTAGATTAAGTTAGAAGATGGTGTCCCACTACGCTGGACTTTTGCAATGACAGTCGATTTTTTTATGTACCAATAGTAGAAGGGGGCATTACCATATCTATAATACACCTGAGGGTTCTTCATTAGATACTTCAGCTTTCGATTTTTGACATCAAATGAAGCGACCCGCCAAGTTGAATATTTTTTGTAAAGGTTGTATGTCGATCTCTAATAGTTTGGTTGGGCTCTTGTGTTTTCTAATCAGGGTCACTCCAGATCTTCAATTAGCTTAGTTTTTATAGTTTTCCCTTTATGTGGCCATCAAACCCTAACTCTGTACCAAATTTCACCTCTCTGAGTTTATGGGAAGTACTAGTTCTATTTTGATGATCATGAGTGAGTGAGTGAGTGCCATAAATGCGAAACTTTGCTTTCGCTTAACTTCGGAACTAAATGACCTACAGACTTGAAATTTCGGATTTTAAGTATGTGATTATAGCTTACTGGATGACGAAAATTTCTGCGTTCTAGTCTCATCAGAAAGTTCTAAATAGTTGCCTGAAAATGCGGCGAAATGGTTCCAGTAAAGGATGGTACGGCAGTGTTTGCTTCGCGCTCGACTTGGCGGGGGCACTGCCGTGCCCCCGCCAAGTCGATTTTAATTTTATAAAAATTTAAAAATTTTTATAAAAATTTATAATGCCCCCAAATTTATAATGATCGATACTAACGATCAGTTTTATGGCAAAATTTTTCTTTGATATGTTTTCTACATACTTTTCTTTAGAAAAATTGCATCTCTATGCATTTTTTGTGCAATTTTATAGTTCTTACTGTAAAAAAAACTAAAGATATCATATAGAGCTATTCACCATTTTCAGAATATGTTTTTAAAAAATAACTAATTTTGAATTAAACTTTAAAGTATAAGAAAAAAAATACTAAAAACTCTTTGAATGTTTCCATAAATATATTTATCAACTAACAAAAATATCCGGCGTTGCCTGGGTTAGTAATAATTATGAGTAATAATCGCTACTTTCAATTGTTTTCTGTTTTAACTGATAAATATATTTATCAGTTGTGCTTGATGAAGCATATGTAATTAATTTTTGCATAATAAAACCAGAAAATTTTTTAAGCATTGTTCATACATTTAATAGACAGTATGGTTTCGTCCATAAGATGTAATGTTTAATTATATAATATTACGCATTATTTCATTCAGAGCCAAATTTCCAATGATTGTTTTTTATTAATTGGAAGCCGAAATTACCCCCCACTCCAAAAAAGAAAAAATAACAGTATTTCCAAAACATTTATTCACATACGTTTTCGAACAGAAAACTTCTTTTTAAGCTCGTTTCAAATTGTTATTCAATGTATAAGTTGCAATAAATGCTTACTCCCATCCCATTTATATTTATTGAAGGTTTGCAGTTACATTACTCAAATAATTTTGAAAATGCTTATTGCGAAAAAATGGAATAATTAATCACAACATTTTTTCATACACGGAATTTACATTGATTTGTCTTCCTCAGCTTATATTCATCTGATTTTGTTTCCAAACTTAATTTTTCTTGAAAACAAAGTTTAATATTTTTTCACTTTTTGCCTAAAATATCTTTTTAAACACTTTTCCTCAGGAAGAAAAAAACCGCTTTTAAATTAACTCAAATACTTTTGAACTCAATTTTGAATAACTATTCTCTTTAAGAATAATCTTATCTGTTGTTTATATAATTAAAAGTTGCTACAAAATCCACCAGATGTCACTGGAGTCTAACCAGGTTTTTTGTTTGATTGATTGGTTTCATACTACAACTTTTATTGAAATGACTGAGCCTGATAAGACGCGTATCAAGTGAAGCCTTGGTTTAACATGCAGGGAAAGGCTTTACTGTGAAAAGGCTGAACGCGATCCGGTAACTTAACTGTTTTACTGGTAAGACTGTGTCATTTCAGGAGAATGAAGAAACAAAAAATGCAGCGCTACTTACTGGAGTTTAGGGTTAGTTCACTGAAGTTAGGGTTACAATTTCAACCATCAAAATATCACCAAATAGGCAATGACTTCGTTCAAATGTAGAAGAGTAGAAGCAATTTTCACCCGTCATAACTTGATGGGCAACTTTCTAGTTAATTTAATAAGTAGCAGTATTTATTTTGTTTTTAGCAACGATTAAAAAGCTTATCCCACCAACCCTCCCAACACAGAGCAAGTATTATAAAATTTAATAAAAACGTTACGAATGATTAAAAAAAAAGTTAAACCTGGTATAATTTTGTAGTTTTTGTTACGTTGTAAAATTTTAATTTTACTTTTCGAAAGGAAGTTTGTGTTGCCAATTAATAAGACGATGAATTACTGGTAATTAGCTTATTTTTAGGAATGACTTTATATTTCTGATTAACTACCCCTGGCAACTGAGTAGTCAAATAAGCTACTATGAAGCAAATACGATTTTATTCACTAAGCATAGCAGATATTGCTTTACTGACATGAGCGCGTATTCAGGAGAGAAAGCAAGAGAAGACATATGCACCCTTTTAAAATAGAAAATATATTTAAAATAAAACCAAAAAAAGGAAGAAATTTCAAAAAAAAAAAAAAGATTAATTGACTGCTGATTTAATTTCTAAACTTATCAACGAGTTCAGCTCTAGTAACTACGATTGATTTAGAATGTGTGTTTTTCTTTGGAAGCTAATTGGAAAGGGAAAGTTGTTGGTGTTTAGTTATGTTAATATCGCAATACCACGCAAACATAAAGTGACGCGGGGCCAAAAAACACTTCCTTTTTCCACAAAACCGTCCACAAAAATGTGTTCTTTCTTTTGAAAAAGTGCATTGATGCACAGGGCTGTGGAGTCGAACTGATTTTGGGGCAAAAAAGTCGTCGTCGAGAGTCGAAGGTTTAAAATTTCAAGAGTCGGAGGCGGCCATTTTCCCTCAAAGTTCGCAACTTTGCCAGTGCTTGCGGAGTCGTAGCCGGACTGAATTTGGGGTAAAAGAATCGGAGTTGGAGTTGAAGGCTCTAAAATTCCCGGAGTCGGAGCCGTAGTCGGTCATTTTTCTTCCGACTCCACAGCCCTGTTGATACATACGCCCTTCTAAACACCGTAAAAAGGTTTAAATTTAGAAAAGTGCCTCCCGCAAGCTGTCATTTCAGAATTTTTGTGTGTGGGGGGGGGGAATGAGCTCAATGTATTTCTGAGCTATAAAGTACATACACAAATGCATTATTATTTTTTTTCCCAAAATAGGGGGGGGGGGGAGGGAGGGAGGGCAGTTGACACAACTTGTTTGCTGAAATGGCGGGACATCCCTCCTTCCTGATCTGTTTTGTCACAAGTAAAGTCATGCAATTATTTCAGAAGATTTATTTCTCTTTCAAATTTAACTCTTAAGTTAATACCAAATCAAATTACTTTGATGCATTATAATTGCTACTTAAGGAAGAAACGTATATCGGATAACTCAACGTCTATCGAACATGTCAACCATAAAAGGGGGCAAACCCCATTCGGAACAAACAGCCCATTAATCCCCATCATTTAATTTTTAAGTAAGTCAGTGAAATGGTTAGTGAAGACCTTTCATCCATAGTAGCTGGCTTGTAATAATAATGTGGGACCTAATTTGTTGAGCAGCCAAACAAAATCGAAGAACTATACTTTTGCTCATTGGAGCGAATCTTTTTGGAATCAGCGAAACAGTTGCATCATTTTACGGTTCGATATCTTCAGTTTTCCTTTATTTTTCCCCGCTTGATTTCTTTAACGGAAATCCGCAGGATAGGATTCATTGCCATTGTCAATTCGCATTACAAAGACATAACGTGATGTATTGAAAGTCGTGCTCTTGGTTCGTCTTTTAGGGGTATTTCTTTTATGACCAGGGCAATTATCCTCGTTTTTGATAAATGGAACAGAGTAAGTTACAGCATCTAGAAATGTTTTAACGTTCTTGGAAGTTCAAATGATGATATCGCGTTTGTGCAATTAACTTTTCTTTTCAGATTCTTATTTAGAAGAAAACGGTTTTTATAAAATAGCACTCGTTGAAAATAGAGCACTTGTGTCACTTAAATATATCCTCCGCTAAAGCATACTTTTTAAAGCATTTTGCAGTGAAATAATCTTTCAAATCACTTTTTTTTTTTTTAAATCAGCTGTTAACCTTTTAAGGCACGGTGCCTTCTCTCTCCTCTTTTTTTCACCAAGTTACTGAAACTGGCTGCCAATTTGCTGAAAAACAGATAGTAGCCTCAATTCAAGTGAAGCCACTGTGCTTCAAACAGTTAGTTGTCATTTTAAAGTGAATTTTTTAAAAATGCATATCAGTGGATAGTAATCTGTCGTTTATCCTGTGTCATTACAACCTTATTTACAAACTTTTTTTTTTTTTTTTTACACTTTGACGGAGTGGAACTTTTTCTCAAGTGTATACTTGGTCCATTTGACCAAATATGTAACCTGCATTGGAGTTTTTTTAATATTAAGCATCAGGGTTTTTCCGACGAAATTATTCTTCTGTCTAAAGCAAGAAAGACGCATTTTTAAAAATTGTATTGGGAATTTTTAGATATTAGCACCTTATTGAATATTTAATTCGTAACTTTTCCACCTTTACCAGGGCTGCAAAGTCGAAAGGAAAATGACAGATTCCGGCTCCGTCTCCAGAAATGTTAGAATCTTGGACTCAGGCTCCTTTACTTCAAAATCAGTCCGACTCTGACTCTTCAAGAACTAGCATAGTTGCGGACATTAAGGGAAAATGACCGAGTCTGACTCCGAATGCTTTATTCCAAAATCAGTCCGACTCTGACTTTTCGACTCCGACTCCCTGTTTTTTACACTCTTTTGACAATACCAACTGATATTTCCACGATTTATTCTATTTGTCTCAATCAAATGTATTTATAACTATGTTGAAATTCAAGTAAATGATATTGACGTGAAAGGATTCATTAGCATGAATCTCGCCCGCATTATTCAAAACAAATATTGCTTTAAAAAGACAATAATAATGATTCTTCAACAGTGAAGAAACATTTTGAATCAAACCGTTGTATATATTTCTTGATGAGCCCCAATAATGTTTAAAACATAATTGAAATCTACTATTAAAAATACAAAACATTCTTTGCATTGTTTATGCATCTCCTGTCTCCTACTTCTGGACAAAACTTGGAATGTGCTTTATGTATGCTATTGTTTATTGTTATTTGGATAAAACTATTTCTTACTCAACACAATGATACTATGTGTGTTATCTCCCGATGTAAAGTCAATTAAAAATACTCTAAAGAGCTCTTGAAACGAGGGTCCGAAGTAGGATATGGCCATTGAAAGACAATTAATTGCCGTGCAACATGTTCAAGAACAACTATGTTGTTCTATCTATGGATACGACTTCTTTTGAGGAACACAATGATTTCGATTCCTGCTGTGACATTGACCCAGTCGACAGATGTCTTGCGATAGTTCTCTTCGGGACATCCAGGAAGACCGAATGCCATTTTGTATTCGAAGCAACATGGCAGTTTGGGGAACAATAAGAGAAACATCGCTCTATATTGAAATTTCATTAGAATAGTCTTTGAAACATAGTGTTTCTTCTTAAAACAAGCAGCTTAACAAGAGTTGCGTTATATCCTGCCTTAGTATACCGCATAAATAATACATTGTAACGCGACTTTTATTTGGGAGAAGGTTTTACCGAACACAACTTTAGTAAAATGTATATGATCAATAAAATTTGATTTAATTTGTCTGTTAATAATCTGTTGATTTCTGTTGCAATAGGTTATTTAAATGATAGATTATTTGAATGATATGCTTTGATGACATTAACGAAGCAAATGTGAAAAATGACGTATCTATTGAATGAAGAGAAGAAATTTGTGTGTGTGATATGTACACCACACAACTTTACCCGTGTAAAATATTCGATGTCTTTTTAACAACTGAAAAAAAAAAAAAAAAACAGTTGTGTGTACTCATTTCGAGCATTCGAAGTAATTATTAAATTCCTATTTTTTTTGACATTTTATGAGATATGTTTAATATAGAGTTTGACGCTTCCAAATTTAAAGAACTGTGATGTCTTTGTAAGCGCCAGGATTCGAAATTTGCAGGAAAAATATGCATATAATATACATACATATATATACACACATACACACACACACACACACACACATATATATATATATATATATATACACATAGTATAAAATGAAGTCCTCAAAAAGCGTCTGTGTGTTTGAACTCGCAAAACTCGAGAACTAACCGGCCGATTGCGCTGAAAATTTTACAGTTTGTTCCTTTAAGTCCTGAAAAGGCTTGCAGACCAGTTCGAATAAATTTCGACGAATAGTTCTTTTTTTATTCCAATTTCCGTCCAATTTCCGTCCAATTTTCACATTAATTCTCATATATGGGGGTGAAAAATTACTTGCACGTATTAATATTACATATCGTTAGAAAGGGTAGAATTTTCCGCGCTCTCCACAATTTGTTTCAATGCTCTAACATTATTGCGGCGGGAGTTATTTGCGTTTTTAGCTGGATTTTTTTTAGGCTTAGCTGAAATTTAGGCACTACTTTCTTCAGTAAATCTTAATATATAAAAATCAATGTCCTGAGCTAACATATATACATATATATGTATATCAACGCACAGCCGAAACCGCTGAAGCTTCAGATTTGAAATTTGGCAGGCATGTCCGCATGATTACGAAAGTAACCACTAAGAAAGGATTTTTCGAAATCTCAATTAGTTCAAGAGAAATTAATTAAAACCTCTTAATTTCTGCGAAATTAAAACCTGCCATTGAATTTAAATCCCTTATTTTCGAAGGCTTTCCTCCATTTAAATCATTATTCAGTACTTCATCTCAACTTTTGGTCGATAGCGAACTATAAATTTGATATTGTTTTTGTTTCTCACGTGGTTCTTCGAGGCTTTTCTCAAGTCAAATCATAATGTTTCTGTCTATTGCTTTCATTTTTTCAAAACTAGAAACGAAGTTTTTAAGAACATCATCACAGACGGACCTATCTTTTTGAATTTAGAAGAGTGCAGTTTCCTGTAAAAGTTTGCTTTGCAATAACCATTAATAAGTCACAAAGACAGACATTAAAAGTAGCAGGGACCGATTTAAGAGAAGATCTTTTTTTTTATACGGCCAATTTTATGCAGCTTGCTACAAAGTCAGTTCATCAAGCAGCTTAATAATTTTAGCACCAGGAAAAAAAAACTAAAAATGTTGTATACAGAGAAGTTCTTGCTTAAACATAGGTATAACAATAAAATGTGGATGGTCTGTATTTGCAAAGATAATCAATACTTTAAAAGGATCGTTAATAACAGTTAAAGATCGGTTAAGGACAAGGGCATATATATATAAGGAGTCCAGGGACCCCGTGATCCTCCCAAAATTAGGAAAAATTATAGGTAATAAGTAATTATTATAGGGGATTTTCGAAACTAGATGCACCAAGCACTGTTAAACCCATTTAATTCCATTACCCGAGCGATGCCGGGTACGGGAATGCTAGTAAATCAATAAAAAGTGAAGGAATTGTCCCACAGTTTTCTTTTTGACGCCATTGGAAAAAGCGACCTTTTTTACTCCAGATCTAACTCGACCTTTGGTCGAAAAAATAAGCTTTTATCTCAAAAGGAAAAAAAGTTACAAGCCTTTTAAAATCAAGTTTAAAAAATCTCGATTCCATTCAAATTGTGAACCATTTTCTTTCGCATTTTAATTCCTTAAATGTATTTTATTTTGTGTTTCCATGGTTACGCATTTTAAATCCACCTTTCTGGATTTAATTTCTTAAAAGTATTTTAATATCTGTCGTCATTGTTTGGAAGGTAAATCATGATATTTTTTTTTACGCTTGATTGTTGAATATACGTCACTTGACACAATTTTTATTTTTAAGGTAAACCGGGCAAAGCCGGGCAACGCAGCTAGTATACATATATATATATATATATATATATAGATATATATATAGTATATAATGTATATAATATATGTATTTAAAAAAATATGCAGTTTTGTAAGAAGGATGTTCGCAAAAACTACAACGAAAATTAATGCTGTAGATAAAGCACTGAGTTTTTGCAATTGTTCGACAATAATAATTTTATTTTGAAAGTGAAATTGAAAAATAAAGAAATAAAAATAATAATGAAATGGAATAATAATTTTTTTCAGCAGAAAAATTATAATAAACAGCATTTTTTCGAATTTTTGTGAAAAATTTTGGAGGAGACTTGACTTGCCTTCCCTTAAATACGGTCCTGATTGTAGGTAAGTCATTCAGGGTATCTTTGAGCCACCACACATTTTTTTTATCATAGTATAAATTAAAATCATAAAGAGCGGATATCTTATTTTATGACTTAGCTAAATGAATGAATGCATCGTTAGAAGTTCTGGATTTTTTTAGGTCAAATCAAAATTAAAAATATGATGCAAAGTTTTCTGGGCTGGTTCAAAGAGACCCTGAATGACTCTATCGTCTTGTGTTCCCTCCCCCCACTCCCTGTTTTTTCTTAAGTTAATTACAAGCCCTATATCCTTTACTTTGTGATATCTACTCTACATTAGGGCTCCACGAAAAGTTTTTTGTCCATCAGTATTGGTAATAATGCTGTTCCAGTGGTTTCATGCAGAGTTGACCGTTGAAACCATTTCATCAACTTATTATTTCAACAAACCAACCGAACAATAAACCTGAAAACGCTATTCCTATCAACCAAGTCAGGAATAAAGTTTTGAACACCTTTTGTTGAAAAAATACCTTTAGACAGCGTAGTTACGGAACTAATCAACCTTTACTTTTTATTGAAGATTTCGGTTCTGATATAGCAATTTCGAGTTATAACAAAAAACGAAAATTCAGAAGATACCAGAAACACTATATCTCACAATGTCTCAAAACTTTCTGTTGCAATACAAAATATTCATAATGTAATGCATAATTTATTTCCAGAAAAAAATATCATTATTTACAATTTATAATACTGATAATTATTATTATTGATTGATTATTTGAGCAATCTTTGTACATTTAACTTTAGAAATTTGAAACTAAACGAGTAATAGCAAGTACTTGTTACGCAAACTGCTTTCCACTTCCACATAAAAGTGAAGGAGTATCTCAACATCAATGGACATGAGATTTACATTTGAAAATTATAAGGAATGTGATGTCATGTAAAGGATTATTATTATCTTCTAAGCCAGCATATTGTATTTTAAGTTAATGTTTTTCAGTACAGCTTTCGTTTCTGCATTTGCTTGTATGGAAGAAAAACTGACAGATTTTAGTTGCTAGGATTTGTTCCAAATCGTGGCTCCTTGATACTTTTTTGAGAAGTGAAATTTATTTTTAAGGAAAGAAATGTATGAAAGTACTTTTTAAGGATTTAATAGAAGGTCGCAAGGAAAGAAGAGAAGTATACAGTATCAAATTTTATCATTTAGAAGGCTTTGAATTTTGTATTTAAAAGGAAAATAAAGACAAAAAGCTTTCAAGTGGAATATTTTCAAAATTCCGATAGCTTTTTTTTCTCATTTTTTACGTTGCTAATCTTTATTTAAAATACAAAGCGAGAAAATACGCTTGACTAAGTTTTTGAGGAGTATTTCCGATTTTAAACGCCTGAGATACGCTTGTTGAGCCATTACAAATATCTCTGATCATTATATTCCCAAATTTTCCTATTGCTAGATACATAAATACACATTTCCGTTACAAATATAAATACGTTGTGACAGTTCAAAGCAAGAAATTTGTAACAATTTATTGATTTTCGTTGAAATTGTTTTTCTAATAGTAATTTTTTCAGTGAAGAATCATAACAAAGAAAATGCTGTAAAAGAGAATAAGATTTTCAGCAATGTTCTAAAATAGAGTGAGAAAGCGAAATAGTTGCGTGTTTTGCCACAATAATATTTTGTTAACAACAGTATTTTGTATAATTTTTTTCGATTTTTTTTTTTTTTTTTTTTTTTTTTTTGGTAATTTTCGGCTAAGAAATCGTAACTAAAGAAAACGTATAAGAGAATGCAAGCATTTTAACAAAGTGCTAAAAAAGAGTGAGAAAGCAAAATAGTTGTGTGTTTTGCGACAATCATATTTTGTATGATTTTTGTCGACATTTTTTTTTCTCAAGTATTTTTTTTCGACTACAAATCGTAACTACAAAAAATGTCGTTAAATAGACTATAAGATTTTCAGCAAAGTAGGCTCGATTAGTGCTAAACAAAAGTTCTGTTTAAAAGGGAATTATTAAGCAATAACGTCGCGCAACATGTCCAAATGAGTTCTGTAGACGTTAACAAGAAATAACAAATCGCAAACAAAACTAATTGCCATCAAAAAGCAAACCGTTTCAGCAAAACCTTAACCAATTCTGTTATGAACAAGCAAATAATATTTACTTTTTGCCTCTTGTTTCACTGATTGTGCTACCAAGAGTAGTTTAGTCAACCGTAATGTATTATTAAATGGAATACATCAACTAACCAGCATGAATTGTTTACGATTTCTTTCCGATGATTTTCAACATTTTCTTTTTCCTCTTGCACTCGACGAAGTTTTCTCGTCGAAAGTAATTTTGAAAGCGAAAGTTGAAAAATTTTCTATAAATATACCAATTCAAACAACGGCAAACTCAAAGAGCTAACAATATTCATTCAATTATAGTTATATTTCCTTTATCCATTGAATTTACAATAAGATAAGTTAAAACTGATAGATTTTCATCACAACGTTTGTCTGAAAATCGATAAATAAGTGAATGTGAGTAAAAGGTGAAATGGTAAAACATTCTACCTCGTTTGCGGAACCACCTATCAGGCAATATTTTAACTACGTTACTAAGCATGGAGTTGATTCCAGTCAGGGAAGTTATTTCTGAAGATTTTAGTACATGATAATACAATGAAAGACTTGCTTTGGTTTTAAATGAATAGTGCAACTTGTCAGATCCCATACGGGGTGAAGTGAAACGGGCAGAGGGAAATAGTTTATTTCATTTATTTATTTCTTCCTTTTTATTGTACATAGATTTGTTCATTCACTTATTCATTGAAATTATTTCAGTCATTTTTTATTACTTATTTTCTCATCTTTCAATGTTTTATTCTCTCATTCTTTTAATCCAACGATTATTTATTTCTTTTTAAAACTCATTCCTTTATTGTTCCATTTGCTTGTTAATTAAGCTATAAATATTTTTAATAATAAAATAGAAAGTACAGTTGAAAAACATTGTAATCATCACTTGCAGACCCTTGTATGAGTTAAAGGGATCATTTTCGATTTTTATTTGAAGATACACATTTACTGTCAAAATGAGAAAAAATATTTCAAAACAAATTTTAATATGAAATAAACTGCTCTCTCTTTATGAACTGTGATCTTAAAACTGCAATGTTTTCATTTCGAAAATGTTAACATTCTGAATAATCTCAGTTTGCCTCACATTTCCCGCCATATTTTTCATTAAAAAATATTAAACTTTTAGTTAGTGGTGGATATTTTTTCTTTATTCCTAAAATAATGTTTTATCTAGATTCCATTTCATTTCTTTCTTGAGAAATCAAAAGTTGGGAATTTGAGCATTTCTTAACTTCTTTCTTTAATTTTTGTTTATTTTCTTCCAGAGTATAATTTGAAAGTTTCAAAAATTTTAGTAATTGTGGAATAGTCAAAACTCAAAAAGTGAGAAAAGTCACCAGTGAAAATTAAAGCCTATCTATGAAAATTTAATGGTGATTGTGATGGAAAGCAGGAACCAAAAAGATTAAGCTTGGTATTTTATGTAAATAAAACCATCATGGCAGTACTTTGCAAGAGACGAAATTATATGGAAAAATATCGTATCAGTGGTTTAAAATATTAAAATCATTTACGATTTTTAAACTCACGAAAATTTTTCATAAAACTATGTGGTTTTAAATGAATTTACTTATCAATATCATGTGTGGGACGGCCTTAAGTCGCTCACTATTTCCGTTTAAGTTTAAATTTATAAGCTTTCAACCGAAGAATTTCTTGCCATTTAATTGGAAGCTTAGCAAGCATGTATTTACTGATTTGGGTGCAAGAACAGAAACAATTGTTTATTTTAAAAATCAATCAAACGCGTGCTAAGTGTTTTGATTTCAAGAAAAAATCTCCTATAAATTGTTCAATAAGGTTCATATTAATGTTAAGTAGAAGACATATACTTAAATGTAATGAAGAATTAAAATGAAAAATCTTTCTTAAGAACAAATTTTGAAACATAAAGGACAATAATAATAGCATGTAACAGGAAAGTAGAACAAAATTTGAAGAAATGAAAATTTTTCACGAAACATCATTTGAAACTTTCTCTTAATTGTGCTACTATTAATTTTAAAGAATAGTGACCTACTGTCTCATATAAGTAGGTGAGATAAATTGTTACAAGTTTTCTCCTACATCGAGAGACAGGAGACGACCGAAAAAATCAAAAGCAAAATCTCTGAATCAAGCAAAAAGCAAAATCTCGAAAAAAGCATTTCGATCTCCGATCGCAACGAGTAATTTCCATAAGTAGGATAATGACTTCTGCTGTTACCTTCTCCGAACCTACGAAGGGGAAGCGGGAAAAGATCGTTCTCATTTTCTCTTCTACTGGCGAATAAAATACATAATTCGAGGTCTCGTCTGCGCTCGAAGGGCCTCGCATAACATACGTGGCCCCCTCATTCCCGGGGGCAAGTTCAAGGTCGAAAGTGATGGCCACTTCGAGCTATCCAGCTGCAGCCAGTTTTCACGACCAAAAGTAGGTTTCTGAAGACGCTAGCTTGTTTCTTTGATGATGAACAATATCTTCTGCTATCTGGTCATCAGATAAGATGGTTCCGTGCCTTGAAACCGACCGGGTGCCGACTAACGGAGCGTGAAGAAGGACTGTGGAACAGCAATAATGAAGGAGTGGGTCCACTTCATTACCTTAGAGATCTAAGAATGTATTTGTAACTTTCCCATGTGGATCTAAGGAGACATATGCACGAATATCTGCTATTTGAAAGTAAAGCACGCAATATCTTTCAGAACAAAAGAGAGATTCGAGACTTTAGGGTATCGAATTTCAATCAATGTGTGGGTGAAAATAAATATTTTGTTTTGTTAGAAACTAGTGTTATAATTTTCGTACAAACTTCAAACATTTTCTCTCTAGGCAAGTTTTATGGGATTTGAAGTGGTGCAAAAATCACAATGGATACAGAAACTAATTCGTACAATAATAAAAAAAATCCGTACAATTTTTGTAGCGACAAAGCTCCAGGTAGCAAAGTACTTAAAACCAAATTTGTTAAAGACCCGGCATAAAAAGCAGATTTGTATGAGTTCCACACATAAAAACATTCTCTATTTTATTATATACATAGATTTTTATTTTTATCTTTTATATAGATTGTTTTTTTTTTGTTTTTTTTGTGTGTGTGTGTGTGTGTGTGTGTCTTTGCACAGTCCGGAGAAAAAAGTTTTGTTCATTGTTAATTTTATTTTTGCTCATTCATATTGTATTATGTTGTGAGTGAAA
The DNA here is from genome assembly GCF_026930045.1 of Uloborus diversus. NCBI lineage: Eukaryota > Metazoa > Arthropoda > Arachnida > Araneae > Uloboridae > Uloborus > Uloborus diversus. The sequence goes on from NC_072731.1 coordinate 102,494,302, forward strand.
GCGTTGGGAGTTCCTTGTATGAGATTCTTTTTAATGCTCATCTATTACAATGCTCATCATTATTATGCATAAGATTCGTGTGATATGCATAAATAAATATGCATCGGTAAAATTTGTAAAGAGAAAAATAAATAAAAGTAAAGATAAACCAATGTAACATTATCTCAAAATATAAAAATACTTAGAAATCTACCAAATCCAATAAAAAACGTCCGAATGTGGGATAGTGCCAAGATAATATCAACACCTATTAAATACATAAATTTCATTCATTATTTTAAAAATTTCATCAATGAACAGAAATAAGAGTAAGACTCCTTAGTCCAATGTTTTGGTAGAATTTCTTTTCTTTGCTTCCAGCTTCACACAATTATGACACAAAAATTGTTTACTTTTAACTATACAATCTTTATCACCCTAGCGAAACACCGAACACATTGCATACATTTTTTCGCCATGTTGGTCATCGATATATCGATAATACGATTTATTCTCTCTCTTCATCTTCATTAGTCATTATCGGAATCCTCACTTTGAAAGATTTAGTAATTTAAGTCACGAAAAGACACTTTTCAAACTTTTCTTTTAGTTGTAATTTGTCAAAATATGAGCACTTTGATTACTTGGAGCTTTGTCGCAACCAAAATTGTATAATTTTTTTTTTATTTGTACGAGTTTCTGTATCCATTGTGATTTTTACACCCCACTTCAAATCCCATAAAACTTGCCAGAGAGAAAATGTTTGAAGTTTGTACGAAAATTATAATACTAGTTTCTAATAAAACAAAATATTTAATTTCACCCAGACATTGATTGAAAATCGATGTGTTAAAGTCTCAAATCTCTCTTTTGTTCAGAAAGATATTGCGTGCGTTACCTAACACCAGGTAAATAAAGAGAAAATAATTTATTATAATTTTATGTGCGGGTAATGTTAAAAATTACTACCAGCAAACTTAATCACGGCGTTTTATAAGATAGATGCAAGTCTTAATGCGATTCAGGTGTGTTTTGCATGGGTCATCTGTGAACCATCTCTTCTCCCAGCAACACCCTGGATTTACCTTACCGAACATCCTGGTCAAGAAGTGTGGGAATCCCTTTTGTGTTGCGCTGTTGTGGGAGTAATCTAGTAACACGGAATGACGAAGACGTGCAAGAAACTACTCGCAACAAATGAGAAATTTCAACCGAATGAATTAGTCTGTTTTCTGTGGTACAAAAGCTTCTTGCTAAGGTTATATCTACAATTTTACATCATTAAAAATTGTTTTTGAATGCGTTCTTAAGTTCTGTGCTTATTTTTGAAGAGCGTGGGGGAGGGGGGACTGGTGACCTTTAATTTAATGTCTTATGTTTTATGAAAAAGGATATCGATTTGCCGTTTTGAAACGTGTAAATAAATAAACAAATAAAATAATAGTATAAACTTCCTCAGTAATTATACAATTTTTTTTAAAGAAGTTTTTCATGTAAGCAATGTTATACACAAAAAAGTGCTGGGATTATTTTTTTAAAATTAACTTTCCAAATAAATAAGAAAGAGGAAATTGTAGACATTTTGAATAAAATATTTTAAAAAATCCCCCCCCCCCCCCATGATATGAGAGTAAACAATATTTTTCAGCATAGCTACTGATTAAAGAAATGTGAAATAATGTCCCACTACACTCCTATATTTTAGAATTTTAACTTTTTTGTTACATTGACTTAAAAAGTAGGTAACTAAGTACAAATAAATGTATAAAAAAAAAAGACTTTCAAATTCCGTTGGGCTATTTTTGATTTAGAAGCAGTTAAAGCTTATCTTTCACAATAAATAAATAAATAAATAAAACCATAATTTTAACTATGCATTTTGATTTTCAGAGATGATGAATTTACTTGATTCTGTTTTTGATCCTAATCAAATAATACCTCAAGCGTCAAAATTTCTTTCCCACATCATCTCTATACAAATAAAGGTCAAATTTATGCCACATACTTTTGCTCAACGACCTCTTGAAGGATTTATCATTAAAAGAAAAAAAAGCAGTTGTTAAATATAATCCGAATGCAGCTACAAAGAAAGAACAGCTAATCGGATACTCTCCTCCTAGTTATTTTGCCAGAGAACAACGTTTCTGAGAATAGCAGAATTATATATACTATATATAAAGTTTAAGTATCTCCATTAAAAAAAAGTAACGTTCGAGAAATTGTGAAATTCTGTCCTGTGTCCAAGAGACCTCATAGCACCTACATCCTTGAAATTTTGTACAAAACTACTTCGAGACCCGGGGATTTGCATCTGCTTCTTTTCCCTTCATTTTTATTATTATTATTTTTTTTTTTTATTTCGAATTATTTTTATTTTTTATTTATTTATTTATTTTTTGTAATTAATCTTTTAAACTAAAATTTGACATAAGTTACCCAATGAGAGGATGAAACTTTGTCCACGCCCCTTAACATCCTATGTCATTCAAAGACGTTTTTCTTTTCTTTTTGCATTAGAAATGCAAACATAGAGATGATTGTATTCGTTACATTTTTTTTTATTTTCTGCTCCTCTCGTTTTTACTACGAGAAATATTACAATTAAGAGTCATTGCCATACTCATTTATAAAAAAACTCAACAATATTCGGAAAGTTAACTGTATTTATTAAATTTTGTAAAATTGTCATTCTATCCTAACTCAGTTGATATTTTCCCACATCTATTGAGTTCAATTTTATTTATTTTTCAAACGATGGACTTGACTCTCTTGTTTTTGAACTGTCTGAATTTTTTAGAGAAATAAATGTGCATTTTTTCGTCTAATTGTGTATAGGATCCATGCAAGATTTTTTTGACTTAAATTTTTTCCAAGAAATAAAATGAAAATTGCCTCTAGTTCTTTTTTTTCTCTTACTTATTTAATCCTTTTTTAGGGAAATGACTTAAATTTTCAACTTAAAAAAAAATTAGATGGTAATTTTCATATTTTGTTAGGACATATGTAATATATAAATATATATGTACCAAATGAATATGTTATTGTTCATTGCTTTCGTTCAAAAATATTTTCAAAGACTTTTTTAAATCTGGATTTTTTTTTTTTAAATGTTATTGAAGGTTTTTGCAATATGCATTAAAGGTACGTACGTGCATTATGTTATTTCTTTCTGCAAACGCTTCTTAAATTCTTCTATTCATTCGTTAATTTTCCAACTTGATAAATTATTCTCATTTTGGTTACTCGCGTCTGTTAAGTAGAAGAAACTAGATGCAATATTTTCTTATTGAACAATTTTCTAGTTTCCATTGCACAAAAAGGAAACAATCCAACATTTTTCTAATTATACTAGGACGGCTTGAGTTGTGATCCATTTGAACTTTTTTATAGATTTACTTTTAGTATTTCTTTTATTTCTCTGTATCGTGTATTTGATCGTTCTAATTCTTACTTTAAAAAAAATATATCAGAGAGAGGAAAAATATTTTCCTACAGTTTTCAATTTTTTTTATCCTTCATTAGAAAGCAACTTGCTTGGAATTTTAATTCGAAAGGTTTGCTTGTTCTCTATTTAAAGCCAATTTATCGTCTGATTATTCAATAAAAATTCGGAATTCAAATATTCAATTCCAGTTTATCGTTTGGTTACCGACCCAAATAACGGCATCCCATTATAATGTTAGTACTCGTTTTGAAAAGTTCGCTCATAAATAAACGGAGGAGGAAAAAACTTAAGGGAAGCATTTTACAACTATAATCCAGTAACATTTTTCTAAGCAAACAATTGAATGCCGTTATAAAAAGTGAAAACTTATTAGCGAATGAATTGGAATCAGTTTTCTAATTAATTAGAAAGAAATAATGCAAGATCACAGAAATCTGCATGAGTGTAAAGATATCTGAGATTTTGTCAAACAATGAAATAGAATTGAACATCATGTTATGAATATCTACGTGTAACTACAGTATGTATGTCACCGTAACGACTGAAACTGGAGAATGTCGACTTTCACCTGTGAATCACAGGAAATATTCGAGCTTTTACGGATTCTTTTGGTATGTGAAGGTTGATACTCACCGACTAGTGTCGCCGCATGCCATTTTTCGGACTTTCACTAGTATACTATGGACTATAATATATAACAATATAATATTATGTTTCGCGAATATAATATCATATAATATGAGTTACATTTTGAAAATGTACAATACAGTACATTTACAATAATTTATAAATAATTATTCTGTTAACAATACAAAAATTTCGTTTATATATATAAAAAGCTCCTTTTATCCTCATGAAGTTAATTTTTTCACGATATATGTATATATATATATATATATATATATATATATATATATATATATATATATATATATATATATATATATTTCTGTAAGCATCGAACTAAAATTCTTTCCAGACACATGTTTCTGCAGAATTGCTCTAATTCTTCTCAAATGTACAGTTAAAATGTGATATTTTGTCACACACACACTCACACACCGGTGTTTACACTACCCTGCGAAAGCAAACGGCAGTACATGCAAAATTTTCAGTTTTCATTTTGTTGCATTTTTGTCATCTATTGTACTTTAGCTTTATCGTATAAGCTTGCCTATTTGGTTTCAGTTGAAAATAAAGCACGATTAAAACCTCAAATTCCAACATTTCTCTATTGTTCGTATGAAATTCAAAACACTTGTCTTCAAATATCCCGAGAACTCACCTCTGCAGATACTGCCTCTTACCTTCCCACGGCAGAATACTAGCTTCCTTTTCTCGTCAAAATTCATCTATAAAGTTTTTCTAGTTACATCAACTTCGAATATCATTAAAATCATCAGAAAACGGTCCATTTGTCCCGCACATGATGCTGAGATATGTCATTAAAAATAATGCTTTGAAATATTAATGTACAATTTTGTTCTGCTCAACAAATTAAAAACTTATGTGTGATATCTTAAGCAAAAAATTTCGTATTACCCTTTAAAATCATTACTTTTCAATGAAATATATAAACCGTCACGTACGGGACAAAGGGTTGACTTTTTCGTGGAATGGCCCAGAAACACTCAGGACCGATATGAGAAGATTTTCAAAAATGACGTTCAAAAAAAAATCCATCAACGAATTAATTAATCGCAGGTGCGAAGTTCCATTAAACGTTCCATAAGTGGGTCTCCTTGAGTGCACCGAAAGAAAGTTGTAACTATCTTGCGCATCAAGCTCTTACGAAGGAATCGGTAAAAAGGCTTACTTTCCCATTTTCCATACTTAATGTGGAATCGACAAGATTAAATGATTCCTGATTCAATGACCTCGAAAACAACAATCATTGACCGGGAAGATGTACTCGAGAAATGGTTTTACGAGCAAAAAGGAGCTCAGTCTCTTCTTTGATCGTTAAGTACGATCTGCGCAGAAAGAATTCTCTGAATATGTTGACTTTGACATCTTTACCAGAGACAAAATGAGATTATATTGCACGTCTGTGGATAAGTATTTTTATACTATCCCTTCTAAAATTTGCTTCTTTTTGCAACACTTTTCTTAATACACTCACTCACTTCCAAAAGCACGGATCGGAAAATGCATTACTCACTCTACCCTGAACTTAATTTGTTCTGAAAGAAGTGTGAAAATCCTATACTGCCGTGGACAGGTAAGCAGCAATTTCTGCAGAAAAGAGGTTGACGGACCTACGGGGTACAACTGTGGGCCACCTCATTTCAACCTATAAAACTCATTGAAAACTTGATATGGCTGTTTGTTGTCTGATGCTACATGTTGCCCACTGCTTGAAACTGTATAAAAAAATTTTTAGTCCATCATTTACCTTTTTTTTTTTTCAATTTTTTAAGGTTTAATCATCACTTGTCGTCTCGAGTGATTAACAAAGTTGAACATGGTAAATGTAGGTAACATTCTTTATTATCTGCCTAAGTTTTGACATGGAAACATTTGAAAACTAGAAAAATCTCACCAACTAAAGGCTACTTAACTATGGAGTCCCTCATATAGGGACTCTAGGTACCTATACTTAGGTCTCAGAAAATACGTAGGTCAGCCAAGTTTTAAATGAGATCAAAAAAAATTTGAAAACTGAAATATGAAATCACATTTCACATTCCAAATCTCATCAAAATAAATAATATTTAAAAATTATCTCAGTTTATATTTGGTTCGGATTTCAGTCAGCACCTTCTGCAGAAACTCCTATGAATGCGGGCGATAGGGCGACCTCTAAGCTTTCTTCTATGTTTTCCTGCCATTATTTACAACAAATAACACAAAATATAACAAAAGCATCCCTACAGAGAATAAAATGAAGCTTCAAGCCATCAAAAACCGTGAAAAATAGGTAGCCAATGTTGTACTCCAACATTCCCATTTTTGATAAATGTTGAGAGCTTGTGAAAACTATGAAACATTTTAAGTCAACAAGTGGCTCAATTCATAACTGACAATATAATAAAGCAAATCTGAACTTATCAGATCTTGGAAAACAGCATAAGTGATCTGCCCAAAAGAGACTTTTGGCTCTTTCACTAGTGAATCGAATCACGCAGTAAGAACGACTGAGTTATTAAAGGTATACAACAACAATGGCAATCTCTGATAAAGCGTATTTAATTACCCAAATAGTTACACTACCAGGTGAGTTTTTTTGGAGCTTGTAAGTTCGGAAAAGAGGCCACTAGAGAGCAAAATCATCACCATGGCAACAGTGGCCCATTGTTGCCCACTTGGCACAAAGTTGTACCATTTTACGATATTGTATCAAATGTGAGTGTGGCATCGATTATATCGGCCAAAAGAATCACGTCATTTAATTTGGGCTCAAAGAGCATAAAAATTCTTTTAGGATTAAAAAACTAAAAAATATTCTATAGCTAAACATTGTTGGGATTCTGGTCACTAATTAAATTTTCCGAGACTAAATTTTTTGCTAATCTTATACCAAACCTCCAAATTAAAATTTGAGAAGTAAACTCCCTACGGAAGATTTTCACGTACACGACAACGCATACAGAATATGAAATTAGTCCTTTGCAGTTCCGCATACTCCTCCTGCTCTACTAAATAATGTTGATATTGCATTTTCTGACTTCGAGTGCTAAATCTTGGCTGGTTTTGAAGCTATGTTTATAGCAAACTTAAATTTTCTTCTGACAGCAGATTTTTCTGTTCTTCGCTTAGTAATTAATAGGTAAGAAAGTGACTGCCATTTTAATTGAATTTTATTTTCGCGAATTTACGTTGGTTTCTCATTTTATTGCGTAACTACTGAACAAAACACTACACATTTTAGTTTTATTTAATCAAAAAAGTGCAAAATAATCACATTTGTCAAATGCAATTGAGATTTAGATTTCATGTTTTATAACAATTCACGAATTTCTTATCACAAAATAAAATGTCTTAATTGTTCTTAAAATAATAATAATAATAATAATAGCAATGATAACAACAATAAAAACAACAATACCAATAAGAATAACAATAACCATCAAAAACACTTTAAGAGTTAATCAAACATTTTACAAGAGTTCTTTAACGTAGCGTAGATATTAAACTTTAAATGTTTAAAATGTATGAGTTGACGAAGTAGTTGTCGCAAAGAAATGCCAGAAAAATATCTTCTGGGGGGGGGGAGGGGGAAGTATACTGCTTTTTGAACAAGAATGTTTCCTATCTGTTCTAAAGACAAGTATTTTTTATTTCAACACATTTATTATTAACTACAACTAAAAATCATAAAAAAGTAATAAATATTCGTAAAATGTCTTAAAGTTTTGTTTTCAGGCAGAGTTTTATATTTGGATAAACGTCTAAAATTTAATAAAGTAATATTCTCTGGAAACTTAGTTTTTACCTCTGTTTGGAACATTATTTTCAGGTTTTAATTGATAAAGTAATTTGTTAGAAAAATAATTTGCTCTCATAAATAATTGTTTGAACATTTATTATGAAAATAATCAGATTTCGTAACTAAGATCTCGAAGATGGATAATGCTGCAGTTCTAAACGCAATTTCCGTTTCTTTTTTATTTTTTCTTTCTTTTTTTGCGAAAAGTTCGTAAGTTGGTTTGCAAAAAAGTGCTAAGTGAATGAATATTCTCAGTATGGGATTGCTTTGAATGGAGATATAAAATTAAGTTTCGTGTTAATTGAGGTAAAAATAACTCAAATGTTTATGGGTTAGTACTACAAACATATAAAGATTTTTTTTTTGTTTAAATGTTAATGATTGAGTGCCTCCGCTTTCTTTCAGTGAGCCCTCTATTTAAGTAAATACAAGTAGCGGAACGTGGGGCAACGTGAAATTGAGAGGAAAAATGAAATCGTAAAATATTTTTGCAGTTCTAACAATGTTTTAACTGACTTCTTTAAGATAAAGTTGATTCCAGTCAAAAAATAAGTAGCTCTAAAGATCAAGGAAAATAATAACATAAGTGATTTTCAATATTTGATACACATATTGTAATCATCTGCGGTTTATGAAAATTAATTTTCATTATTGTAAAATGATAGAGGTTCTGAAATAAACATTTTAAGTATGAATTGAGATCTACCGGTGTCCAGTGCATATTAAACATGTTTTGAATTTAAGTGTTTAGTACTACTTGTCAAGAGCACGTGGAGCAAAGTGAAATAGTTAATACCTTTTGCTTGTTCATTCATAAAAATTCATTAATCAATTCATTTGCATTCTGTCATTCCTTAGTTCACTTACTGAGGAAAACTACTACTGCCCATTCATCAAAGAGTAAAATTTCGAAAACTTCTTTTTTGGAACAAATTACAGACTTTTCATTTACTAGTACAGAACTTTTCAAAATTTTCCGGTTCACGGAACCCTTTGAAGAATTATAATTATCTCACAGCACCCTTGCCTATTAGGGTGGTTCGAAAAAAATCGATTTTTTTTTTATTTCGGAATCGCATTACTCCTCAAAAGTTGTAGTTTAATATCCTCAGTAGGGAATAATAAAAAAAATATGTTAAAAATTGAATTTTTCAAAAATTTTAATTTTTTTTTAACATTTTTATATTGCAACAACCATAAATGATCAGTGTATAGCGTAGTTTGAACCTAAAAAAATGTTCCAAAGCTTTTATATAAGATCTTTAATTCACGCATACGCCTTGAATTGGGCTAAAATCGCCTAAAATTTGAAATTTACGTATGCGCGACTAAAGATCTTATGTAAAAGCTATAAGATATTTTTTTAGGTTTAAACTACGCTATATACTGATAACTTATGGTTGTTTCACTATAAAAATTAGAAAAAAAAAATAATTTTAAAATTTTTGAAAAATTTAATTTTTAACATATTTGTTCCAACTTTCAGCCTCATGCTTGAACTGAAGATATCAACTCAGAATTTTTTTAATTTTTCCCCAATTAAGGATATCAAACTACAACTTTCGAGAGCTAACACGATTCTGAAATATAAAAAAATCGAATTTTTCGAACCACCCTATTACCTATCTCTATCACTTACATATACATTGATATCATTGACGCTTCACGGCACCCAGTTCGGGACCCTCTGCACAAGTGGGTGTCATTCACTGGTCGGTCTACCCTACTCTGTATTTCGGACCTTATGACACTTGAAAGTTACTTACATTTTCTAATCAAGACCAACAATATTGCTAAAGCGTAACGAAACCTTAACCGGCACATACGAATCTAACAATAGCAAATTCAAATTTCTTCTAAAAACGAACCCGAAGAGATAAATGTAAGTCACCACAGCTACCAAGAACAGGTTTTTCAAATTACCAAAAGCGGAACAAAGCTATTAAAGACGTCAGATTTTCATCGACCTGAAATGAGAGCACCAGTAATGCAATGATGAGAGAGAAATTATTTTAAAAATTCTGCGTTCGCTTTCTGAGTATAAACTTTCTAAATTCAGGATTATACCACCATTTTGGGTAATATTCATTATTCATGTGCTTTGAATTCGATACGCTTAAGGTTATTAGAGTGATTTTCTCAATCTCATTGTATAAATGCATTTCCAAGAAATTTTACACCCAAATGAATTCCTAGATATACCCATAAAATTTAGAAAATCTGTAATACCTAACTTTTCTGAATTCGATCATAAAATAGAAATAAGTCCATGAGGAGGTAGTCCACAAATGTCACGCTTTTAGGGAATAAAGGGGTTCAAATTGTGACAAGTGGGCAGTAGCGGATCCAGCCGATTGTTTTGGGAGGGGCCATCCGAAATTTTTGAACTAACTGCGAACTCCCCAGAAATTTTATTAAAATGAAGTTTTAAAAACTCAATTTTTGGGGTATCGAGACATTAGGTGAGGGGTGGATTTAGAAATTTCCCTCGAAAATGTAATTTTAATTTCCCAATAATTTTTGAAAATCAGGAAACTAAAAACGCATTTTATCTATATTTTTGATAATGTACGGAGAAAGGTCAGGTTTCGGGCGCTGTCCCCAAAATACTTTTTGAAAATAAAGCTTAGAAACCAAAATATTCTGTCATTATACATTGAGAAGTTAGAAAAGGAAAGGTGCTCTTCTAACTCTTCAGCTGTCCAGCCTAAAAATGCACCTTTAGGTAATGTTTGCTTACATTAAAGGAAGTGTGAAGGTGCTTAGAATCCTTCCTGGGATAGAAATATTTTGCCTTTGAGGCTCTAACAATTCTTTTTTTAACTATATTTTTACATATTTTAGAAAGGGATGGAAGATTCGTGAGCTCATCCAAAAGCCTTCTTTTAAAACTATCATCACGATATAAACTAGGGAGGGAGGGGTCCTATCAAAACTCGTTTGTAAATGAAGTCCCAAAAAATTTCATTTAAATTGCTTTTAAGCAAGTTAAGTGATAAGGGCTGGATAAGCTAGTTTCCATTGACATTTTTTCCAAATAAAAGACTTAAAATGCAATTTTTTGCTACATATCAAGCATTTATGAAAGGGCATGGGAAAAAGGAGTTCTCCCTCTAGTTTCGAAATTAAAGCCATAAAAACGAAAATTTAGGCTCTCTTTGGTCTTGAGAACAATAGGTATACTCTGAGAACAGCAGCATTTCGAGATCGTCCGTCTGTAGTTGGAATCAAGAAATGATGTAAAAGACGGAGAAAAAATTTGGAAATAAAAGTTTTGTTTTGAGGATAGGGATATAATTTATCTCCAATTAAGGCCTATACTTTTTCAGTGAAACACATGTGTTAAATTTTGTTATCTTCTCCTAGTATATTTTTTCTTATTTTTTCTTCTTAAAAAAATTCCTTCAATCACAAGGCTTTGGGAGGGGCCATGGCCCCCATGGCCCCCCTCTAGATCCGCCCCTGCAAGTGGGAGAGAGGGGTAATGAGGAGTGTGACATTTGGTTAAAATAACATCATTTTTATGCTAGTGCTTATTATTGATAATTTCCAAACATTTTGACATTTTTGCCATCATAAAATCAACACGTACATCCGACTTTAATAGCAAAAGAATTTCAAATCATCCAGATGTCTTCAATGCTTTAGAGATTATTTTCATACATATCCAAACTGCAAAACTTTTTTTCTTGAAATTCGTAATTCTTTTCAGACGGAATTATGAAATGCTTAACCAAAAATGTTTTTATTTGGTAGACATTGCACTATAGTAAAGAATTTCTTATAGACAAAATTTCAAGTTTGTAGGAGAAAAATTAAAAGAATTATGACACGTCCAACAATCCGGACACATTTTTCAAATAAATATTTCAAATTAAAAAAAAAAAGATGAAACATCAAACGAACTTTATTGTAAAATGTTCTCTAACAATAATAAAACATAATATAAGCATTTAAAATGACTTTTAAAAGATTATTTATTTATTGAAAAATAAGAAGAAAAAAACCCTCGCCTTTTCGACAGAATCCGTGGTTGGGAAAATGAGTCAGTCCCAATCTCATAACCCCTATTTCTTGATGTTGTCAATCCCAAAACGAAAAATTCTTGCACAAATGATAATAAGCTGAATGTTAACTACGAAAAAAAAATCGAGTAATTTAATTAATTACTAAATGATTAGCAGCTGTTTAAAGTTCTTGCCTGGTATACCGGACGCAACGTCTGAAAGGGTTAACAAATGAGGTTCACTATTCTGAAGTAAATCTCGCCAGTGCCCGGAGATGGGATTACTTTCTTCGCGTCCGCTATTACCAATTCTGTAGAAAGTTGCGGTTTCGGATGTCCTGGATCCGTTTATGAAATTGAACACCTGAAAAAAAAAAGTTTTCTATTATGTTCATATACGACTTTTAATCATCAAAAATGTTTTGTTAGCAGAAAACATAAAACTGACTATGTTGTTTTTGCACTTTTATCTATTTTTGAATAAAGTTGAAGGGGACAAAATCCTTGTTATCTGTGTAATTTTAAATGTCCAAAGAAACGAAGCAAACTAATTGATCTCCCTCAAAATACTGAATTTTATCCAAGTTCATGATTCATGTTTAATAATTCAGAACCTGAACAAACGCTCTTTCTGTTATTTGATTGCTAAGCTGATTTCTCCTTCCTAAATATTTTGCTGCAAATGTTTCTATGAAAGTGTATTTCTACTTTTTACTGAGACACCTACAATTATACACATAATATTCAGTCTTACACTTTGAGAATAAACGTTGTTTAACTTTTTAAGATTCACTAACACGTTTCTTTTTCACTGTTCCAATTTCAAATAAAAATCAACTCCTCATCAACTCTTCTTTCCGGATGTATTTTTGTTTTATTTCTACAGTTAAGAAATGTCTATCGGACATTAACAAGTAACACAGAATTAATAAAGAGAGATTTTTTTTCCCTAGCTTCTCAGATTGAAAACTTTCAGCAAAGCTTCAACGTCGTAATAACTTCTAAAATTTTCCTTCTATTTTTAATGCACCAAATTTAAGTTCTTATGCATGCATAACTGTAATGAAGTATAGCACTTACCACCATTTCTTATTTTCGATACCATGGGAAGAAAATTTTTGTGTTATAAAGTTAACACAGCATTTTTAGTGGCATTTTAGATGCATTTTTATAGCAAAACTCTGTCACTAGTCATGTTTTGTTTGCGACATTTACTGTCCGTGACAGTTTCTTTTGTGATGAAAGGCAAAACTTAACATCAAAAGTAAACAGCTTAACCTTGAGCGACTTATTTAAGGTGAAACTACCAGCAATTAACATCCGCACTATTATTTAACACTGCACGGGTTTTCGACACTTATAAAGAAAAAAAATAATCCAACGAGAAAAACACAGGTGTCAAAATATCAGCCAGGAATAAATGAAAGGTAAGCATTGCAAATTTAAACACTATTTTATAATTTTGTACTTTTTGTACAACTTTATAATATGTCTTATTATTGGGTTGTTCGGAAAGTAATTTCGTTTTTTCCCGTCAGAGGACTTAATTACGTTATTTCGAAACCAACTTCACACTTAAGCCGCATAACCATTATATGTCTTGAGAGCTGATATTGCAAGGCTTGTGTGTGAAAAAGTTCTATTAATTCTACGCAGTAGTTTTTGGTTGGTGCCTTTTTAAATATGGAGAGCAATAAGCAGCATTTTCGTCATATTTTACTTTTTTACTTCAGAAAAGGTAAAAATGCTGTCCAAGCGAGAAAAAAATTGACGGATGTGTATGGAGAAGGCGTGTTAACAGTACGCCAGTGCCAGAACTGGTTTGCAAAATTTCGATCCGGCAATTTTGATGTCGAAGATGCACCACGGTCTGGAAGGCCGGTCGAAGCTGACAAAGATGCGATAAAGGCATTAGTTGATGCAAATCGGCGAATAACCACACGAGAGATCGGTGAGAGATTAAATTTGTCGAATTCGACTGTTTATGGCCATTTGAAAGGCATGGGCTTAACCTCGAAGCTCGATGTGTGGGTGCCCCATGTCCTTACGGAGCCTCACACAAGTTTGGTCACTCGCCAAAAACTTTTACAGCTTGAATGGGACGTACTGCAACATCCACCATATTCTCCAGATCTGGCGCCTTCCGACTACTATTTGTTCCGGTCCCTGCAAAATTTTTTGGATGGCAAAACCTTTACCTCAAATGAAGATGTCAAAAACCACCTGAACCAGTTTCTTGCCAGCAAGGACCAAAACTTTTATGAGAGGGGAATTATGTTACTGCCAGAAAGATGGCAAGAGGTGTTGGACCAGAATGACCAATATATAATTTAATAAAATATTTATTCATTATACGAAAACTGTCTTTCATGTTCCCCCAAAAAAACGAAATGACTTTCCGAACAACCCAATAGTTTGTTTTTTTCTTTATAAGTGTCAGCTGCTTTGCAATATCTACATCTCGTGCGGGTGTCAGTTACTGGTTGTTTCACCTTAGTTATTGGCAGCTCATTCGTTCGGTGTTCGTAAACCCCTTGTTTTAACTTTATAACTAAGTCATTGAATAACAAATGCTCTATTTATAAAACCCTCAATTTTAGGCATAAATATTTTAAGTTTGTTCCTTTTTTGCATTTTTATAGCAAAACTCTGTCACTAGTCTTTTTTTTTTTTTTTTTTTTTGAGCAATGCGATTGCTTATTGCTTTCATTTGACCGTCCTTGATGTCCGGTTCCTTTTTTCAGAATGGACCAGGGGCCTCTGCAGCACCGCCGTCCACCGGCAGACGGAGCTGCTCCTCTGGTCCTAGCCTCCACTAGCAGCACTGTCCACCGGAATCCCCTCCTCCTAGGCGGTGGCGTTCATATCCTGCATACACACACTCCTACATCCACACACGTTTACACACAAACAAGTCCTTACACACATACACACACGTAACCGCCCAGGAGGAGGGGCAGGCTTGGGAGGACAGGAGTCGTTTGTAGAAACAATAGCCTCCAATGAGTAGGGTCCTGTCGCAACTCGTGATTGCGAAAAACATAATTCGAATTCAAATTAGATATATATACACATTTTTATTATTTTTTTATTTATTTTATTATTACTTTTAACTACATTCATTGTCTATGACAGTTTGTTTCACAGTTTCCTTGTTCCCAACAAATTTTTTTTTAAAAAAAGAAAGAAATTAAGAAAATTTATCCTACTCGTGGACTTAAATTAACTGGTTGCCTAAATCGTAAAAAAACAACCACGTTTAATAGATGGCCACACGTAATGGCAGGAGAAGCAGGCATTCTTAAAAAACGTCCTACAAATGTTGATTTAAGGATTGACTTTGACCTACATTCTTTTACGTACACACAAAGCTCAACACCAATTCATATATTTTACATCAATGGAGCTGGCTAACACTTCTGCCTTCAGTTGATGGCTGAGATCTTTTTTTAATGTGGAAAATTAAGAGCGTAAAGTTGTGGTATCTATAGAACTACACGGAGTTTCTTAAACAAGCTGCAGTAGCATGGTTCAGATGTGAAGTATAATAGGGATTCAGAGCTATAACAAAAGAAACGACCATTTTTCACTCCTCAAATCGTAAATCATTAAAATCATGAAAATAGAAAATAATGCTTATTTAACAATGCATGTTTACAGAGAATAAAAAACTAGATTTTTTCCTTCTTCAGTGCTTTTAGAAATAGCTTTCATTTAATACCAATTTATCAATGAACAATAGTTGAAAAAAAACCTTCTTGCAATAAAAATGTTAGATCTTTCTAAAAATTTTTGAATGGGACATTTGTTTAAAGTAACATTTATGCATAAAACATAATTAAAATTGAGGGGTTTACTGCAAAAAGGAAGTAACTCCTAATTTTAATTTTCAACAGATTTGCATTCAGAAGTAAAATACCAAATTATGTTGTTAAGTTTTTTCATATATTTATCACTCCTCTTTTATTGAGAATCATACAAAGTAAGGTACTATAATATAAGAAATAAAAAAGTGGATTGCAGTTTTAAGCTCTAATTCTGACCAATTTAAAAACATTGAAATTGTGTTACACCTTTTTTGCAGCAGGCCCTTCAATTTGATTTAATGAGAATGCTCTAAAAATATTTATTCTGATTTTCTCTCTGATAGTTTTGATTATTAATTTATATGATAGTTTTGATTATTAATTTATATTTTTATGGACATTTATTAATTAGGATAGAAAAGAGTTAAAAAAGAAAAACCTAAAAAAACTAATTTTAGCTATGTTTTCATGTTTAAAAGTCCTCGTGTTTATTCCCAGATTTTGTATTTTACTTTAGGTAAAATATATTTTAAATAATTGATAATAAAACAGTATAGTTAGTCTATAAAGACTATAACAATTGCCCATTGCCTACTTTCTATTTGTTTTAAGTTTTAAAACAACACAGTAAACTTGCCGATATTTTTTAATTGTTAAAAAAAGAATGGGCTTATAAGTTCATTTTGTGTTTTAGTATAAAAGAAGATTTGCTTGTGAATTTTATAACTAACCTACCAGTGCATAAAATGTTTTAATTGAATGCATTGCGTGTTTTAATTTATAAAAAAAATTAAGGCACCTGATTTTTTTTAAAGAAAGGCGCTTAACTCTTAAATAAGGTTTTAGAAAAAGTTTTAGAAAAAAGCTTTTTTTTACGACTGTTATAGCATGAAATAAAGTAACGTAAATACGACATAAATAAAATGCTGGTTTTGAAGTTAGAAGGAAACAGGTCGGGGTTTAAAAATTTTCCAGGCAAGGGTAGGACATACATATATACTCAATGCAAATTATATCGAAATACAACAAAAACCAATCCCACATACAAGTAAATGCATCAATTTTTCAAAATCAATTGAGTCTGATTCAAAGTCCCCTTCCTGAGTGTCCTGATTAATGGGCATGCAAGAAAAGCCCCTTTTTTTTTCATGAGAAAAACTTGGTATGCCACTGACATTTATAGCAAACAAAATAGCAAAACCATCCGGCTTCAGATTTTTTTCTTCTTTATTGTAATAATTAGATGTTTGTAAGTTTTTGTTTGGCTCCAATGAATTTTCTTTAAGTTATATTTCGTGTTCTGCGTGTAGTCTTGTTCTAGCTAGTATAAGAGGCAGCAATTGCTTGTTTATGCCTATTTATTTTTGAAACTAGCATGCTGATAAACTAAACATGCAAATCTGAAGGTTAAAAATTATTGCATTCCAGTAGCTGGGATTCCCATGCATCCCCACCCTCTAATCCCTATCGTGCAATATGTGCAATCTCCTCGCTAGTTGACTCTCTGCTATCGTGTCAAGAACCTGTTACTACTGATCCACTGCTAGAGGCTAAAATAAAAACCGTGCGGATTTCACATTTTCGTTCGAAAACCCTTTAGGGGAACATTCGCGTGGTCGATGCTCCCTCACGACTCACGTGCAGTGCAGGAAAGAAATGCCGAAGAAATACACCCTCTCGCAGCACACAGAACGATTCTGTTTTTTGCAGTCGATAGTGAGAATTTTACGTTCTATTTCAAACTGCCAACCCTCGGGCGATAGCGAATGTGGTTTTCATTTTTCCTCTCTTACTGATGAGATTTTATGATGTAGAATTGATTATAACTTGCTTTACGATGAACTATACTACTTCCATATTGTAAACATGAAGTGTTAAGTGTTTTAATAACTAAGACTCATTTTTTTAAAGGCTTGACACTTTTGATAGTTGATGTCTTAAATTTTCGTAAAAATTTCAGGATGTATTAGTGGTACTATAAGAAAAAGTGAGGTTTCTTTTTGTAAAAAACTGATTTGTTTATCCTTGAGTTGGGGTCAAAGTTTAAGGTCATGAAAAAAAAAAGAGCTAAATATATGACTGCCTTGCTTCAAAAGCAATGAGTGAACAAAGCCAATTCTTTTAAATGTGGATACTACTTGATACTAGGTACATGCTAGCATAATTATTTTGGTGACTCACTCATGGCTTTGAAGGTAATTGAAACTGCTACTTTTTTTACTTTTTTTGCCTTGTTTAGGCCCTTATTACTGCTAAAGCTGTGAAAAATCCACGGAAATAAGTATATGATTAACTACTCACCACAGCATAGTACTAAGAAAAATATAAAATAGCTTTCTTTTCTCTTGACTTTAGTAGTTAAACGGTCTCAAAGTCGATGATTTTTTTAAAAATGGCCAAGTTTAGAGGTCAATAACTTTGATCGCGACTGGTCAACAACTTTGGGACACAGCTGTAGTTATAGTGTGAGTGGTGTAGTTTAAGGTCCAGATTAGAAACCCATGGCAACTAATCAACTTTTTTAACTACGCGGTCTCAAAGTTGATAATTTGAAACAACAAGAATCAAAGTTTTAGGTCAATTACTCTATAACGCTTGGGTCAATAACTTTGAGCAAGAGCTGTAATTATGCTCTACGTGGTGTAGTTTTAGACTCCTGTCAGAAAAAACATGAGATCTTATCATCTTACTTAATTAAACGGTCTCAAAAATGATGATTTCAGTCAGATCACACGACCTGTCGATTTTCTGCATCTTCAAATCCACCAACTGGATCCAGGTTCGAACCTGTGACTTTGGATTTAAGAAGCCTGTGCCTAATCAATGCATTATTCTGTCGACGTGCTTAAAATAGTTGATTTTTGTAGTTTGCCGGGTGCCAGCAATAATGAAGTGGATCATGCTTACACTTTAACCTCCTGTCAGTAAATGCACGATGCAAAAAAGGCTCTCTATTGCATCTCCCTCCCCGTTCTTTTTCCACTAAATTTCCTGTTTAAAGCATATACGTTAACGTGAATATTTATACGAAAGCTAACGATCACAACCAAGGTATTCAAAGTCATTTTTTCTCTTTGGAGTGAATGTAAAATTGAAATTTCTTGTTTATTGTTTATTAATTACCAGACATGTTGTGTTTCTTTCGATTCTCGAGATAGAGGTTGGAAGAGGGAAAAAGAGAAGAATAAACATGGTTAATTCCATCAGCAGTAAGTTACCGCCTCTAAGCCAGGGCTAATGCACAACTACATGCAATATACCAGACAGCCCGGTTACCACATCCAAGACTGCAGTTTCGTTCTTATTATAACTCATCAGTTTGGATAAGTGAATAACCGAGCCGAAATCTGAAATTCTTGGAGCCCTACACCCTGTGTCAAACTTCAAATATCACTTTGCGAATATCGTGGCACGTAAAATTCACGTTATTACGTCAACGATATCCCCTCAATTAAAAAAACAATTTTCCCTTTTAGACCTTTAAGGACACAGTTCTTAGTTCATGAAGGTTTTTTTTTTTTTTTTGAAGTAATTGTTTTTGCGATGAAAAGTCAGTTTAGTTTATAAAATCGTGAATTTTGAAAAGATTCAATTCTGAGAGCTAATAAGCTAATAAGAGAGATGGCAAAAACGTTTACTCCCCCAGAGATTTCGTTATAGGGTCAACTTTAGCTGGATCTTCCGTTTTACATTTTCTCAAAGCATTTCTCTAAAGCAGAACAACTTTTGTACTAAGTAAAGACTTTTATCACTCTTTAGTGAAAATAAGCATGATTAAAGTTCAATTGAATGAAGCCATAATAAGCAAAATCGAGCAAAATTGAGAGTTGAGAGCTCGCTTGTATCTCGTTAGAAATTACTTAGACATATTTTCGCTGTTTTTATTACTATTATTACTATTTTATTTTTTTCACAATTTCAATGTGGTTAATTTTCGACTTTCTACACCTAAATGTGTCGTTGGAAAGATGAAAAAAAGTAATAGTTCAGAAGAAAAGTTAAGACAGGTTATTTGATATAAACCAAATCATCCGAGGTTAGTGTTTTAAAAACTAAATGTTTGAACTGTTTTGTAGTAAGTACCCAACATGTTATTTTTATCCCATTTTTCTTTACTGATACAAAATTATCACCCCAAAATCGCAGTGTAGATTTTTCTAGTATCTCACGTTTTTGGTAACAATCAAAACTAAAATCATGCACCATACTGCCGGGGGAGGTAAAGAGCAGTAACTGCAAATTTTTCGTATTTTATATTTCGCATTTCTGTTATCTATTCTACTTTAGATTTATTTTACAAGCTTGGTTTCTGCAGAACAAAAAGCGCGAAAAAAAGTTCAAATTCCAAGCTTTCCTTATTGTTAGTATTCAGTACTGTTAGTATTGAATATAAATCGTGTTTCTTCAAATATCTTGAAAACTCATTTCTGAAGATACTGCCTTTTTCCTGCCCAAGACAGTATAAAACTAAATCATTTGAGACAGTGAGAAGCAAAGGGATGTAAGTGGCAAAATTAAAAATTTGGAGATAACCGGTACACATGGTAGGTGAACCTCTCCTCTGTCTTGGGGCAAGAGATGGTACTAGCAGCCATGGTAGTTGCTGCTATACAGCATGATTTAGAAAAAAATATTCAATAAAAGCCTCCATAAGATCTTACCTTTAAACGGGTTTTACTCAAAACGTGAAAATGTCCACTTACATCCCTTTGCTTCTCACTGCCTCATTAATTTAACTGCTTTGTAAAAAATCTCCCCCGAACCTTGAATGGGTGTTTCGCAAAATCGCGTTACATTTTCTTTTTTCAAAAATTTAATCATTTATTCCTTATTTATCGAACAGAAAATAAATGGACTTCTCTTCGTCACGTGGAAAGCTACAATTCCTATTGTTTCTACTTATCAACATCCCTCCCCTTCTTTTTTTTTTCCTTAAATATTCAATTACATGGTTCGAAATGCTTATCATACCCCAGAGGCATTGTCTTCATCAAAGGCAGGTTGCTGTCGTAGACGTTGTCGGAAACACCTACTACGTTGTAAAGAAAAAAATAACAATCACATACAATAGCAATCTACTACACTTATTATACGAGAGTCATGGTTTCTCTTAGGAAGCTGCTATTATCTTTGTTTTCAAACTTTCTCCAAGTTCTTTTCTTTTTTAAATTTACTTTCGGTTTTAGGACTTGAATTCCTTGAATGAGCGTTCCAGATTCGATGGAAACTCTTTCGAAGAATGAGTTTCAAACAATATTAGAATGCGCTGGCTTTAAACCTTGTATTTTTACTTAGTGAATGCAAATTGTGTGGACCGGGTATTGTTCTTTTCACTGCGTATAAGAAAATTAATTTCTTGGAAAAAGAAAACATTGAAGAATTCATCAAATTTATAAACAGTAGCCTGGGTTTTAGTTTCAATAAAGAGAGAATTTAAAAAGAAAAAAAAAAACAGTTTAAGGTATTGAAAATTTTTATATCCCCTAACTCAGGTTTATGCTCTCTCGTATAAAATAAAAAAAAATAAAATAAAATCTTTACTAATAATAAAGCTGAAAGTCTGTGCCTCTGGATATCTAGATCTCTGTTACGCGTATAGCGCCTAGACCGTTCAGCCGACTTTCATGAAATTTAGCACAAAAATAGTTCGTAGCATTGTGGTGAGCCCCTGGAAGCAATTTTTCAAAAATTCGATTTTTTACTTTTTCAATCCTAATTTTAAGCCCATTTTACCGAGCGAATTACCATAACATGGACAAGTAAATTACCATAACATGGACGAGCAAATTAACATAGCATTTTGTCGAGAAATTTATCATCCATTATTTGTAAATATACAGGCGAACTAAATGACCTTTTAATTTTCTACTACGGGCAAAGCCGTGCGAGTACCATTAGTACAAATAGCTCTAGGAAATCATCCAAAAACTTTTAAACTTTCGTGCAAAATACCGATAGCCCCGTATTTTACATCCAGAGAAAACAGCTTCGTCCTTATTATATACTCATCAATCTGGAATAGTCAATAACCAAGCTGGAGGCAGATGTTCTTTCATTAAAACTGTCATTTCCAACACACTGGTGTTTAAAAATCAATCTCGTTCACTAGCGAGAGTCCGCAAGAAATGGTACCGTTCAACTCTTTATTGATCTGTTTTTCAACTCTTTATGGAACCATTTTATGCATTTATTGCTCATATTGCATGTTTCGTTCATTACTGAAGTGATTTCATTTGCTAATATTGTATAATTAATGCTCTGAAATTATATTTTTCGTTCTCTCTTGTTCCGCACCTTAGATTTTTTAGCTTTAATTTTCTTCACACAACTTTCTTCTGTTATTGATAATTGCTAAGGGTTAAATTAATAACAAAACCACAGGAATAATATTGAGTAAATTTATGTGATTGGCATTTGTAACCTTTTAGTCAAATTTTATGCATTTTACTATTTGTTCTGTTTCAAGGACTTTTTTAAATCTAATTAGCAGAGATGAAAATCAAATGATACAAAAGCATGGAAATTTATTTAAAGATGCCACTAATAGCTATCAGAATTTGATTCATGTTCATCAACTGAATTCAAAAAATTAGCAAGATTGCGCTATAAATTGAATGGATTTAACTAATGTACAGTAAAGAGCGGTAAATGTTCCTTTTAATGGGATACGTTGGTTATTCTCTCACTTAGATCGGTGAGTAGAGAAATGTATTTATGATTAAATAAATTAGTTAGTAAGAATATTTCTATTGGAGCTACAAACAATCGAGTTGTCAGATTTGACGCTCAGATTAAATGTTTTTGGTTCAAAAGATTCTTCCACAGATCTGTACAGAATATTCATGTGCGTGCAGACTGGATGTCAAATGTCTCTCATCATCCCTCCCCTATAGAAAGCGTCTTATTCTCAAAGTTAATTAAAAAACTTTTCACACATATACCAAGTGGTATACAAGAATGGATACAAGGAAAGGATTATGGGGGTGATGCCCCCCTCCCCTAAACCGTCGACAATATTATTCGTCCTACATTGTGTTCAAACGTTTAATGAATAAAATGTGAACGATTGCAGTAATTTTTCAAAAACATTAGTTATTTTTGAAAGTAAATATTTGAAATACTACTTCTTTTCATTGCTTATGAAATTAATTTATATCGTTTAGGCCATATTAGTGCCATATTCTTGACTGATTTGGCTTGACACTAAAGCAGTTTCAGAAATTTTTCAAACCCAAAACCGTAGGTTCCTTGGTAGGAGCTTGTGCATTTTTCAGCATGACCACTTCCTCCCCCCCCCAAAAAAAAATGCTATTCTGTATCCGTCCCTGCATGTATATCCGAAATCTAAAATTTTATTCACTCTACCGCAGTGAAATTGCGTTGCTTGCAGAAGAGAAAGAAAAGGTCCATTATCCCCCCTGAAAACATAGGTCCAAATTCGAATGTTTTCTGATGCATGTCATTCACCTGATACAGCTTGCATTCTAAAAGAGTCCCACTGTACGACGCACATTAAAAAAAAAAAAAAAAAAACCCGAAGCAATGGCCGCAAGAAGCGCATACACGCTTAAATTAACGAGACATAAAAAAATAAGTATCTCAAAAGAATCCCTTCAGAGAAAAAATAGTCGTGCTGTGTGGTACTTTATTATGCAAATTTCGGATGGAGAGTTTCCCGATATGCTTTTGCTCTAAATAAGGATGAAGATATCGATTTCATTCAAGTCTACCCATTTTAACCGCAACCGGGTCAGTCGGTCTGTATGAGCACAGCGCCGTTTTCACTCGTTCTCCATTAATCTTGACCACAACTGAAACAATGGCTCTGGTTGCTATAGATTTCTATCATGTGCCAATAGCAATTAGTGATAGAAAGCGGAGTTTGATTTTGATCTCTCTATAATCTTCGCTTTGTTTTTTCGACTCAATGGGAATTCCTCTTTCGACTCGAAGGAATAATGCACCGTTCTGAATCCGTGGCATAAAACAGAATGCGTGAAAAAAAAAAAAAAAAAAAAGCAGATACAGAGACAGAAGAAAATAAAACAGTGAAGAAGAAAAGCAAAAATTCAGAGGTTGGGAAAAATAATATGAACACCTGACTATACTGAAAAAGGGCGAAATAAATTAAGAACCTCTCGAAGAATGTTTTTAAAACTTTGGTTATGAAAGAAACATGCAAAAATGTCTTTAAGAAATATATTTAAAAAATCTTTTTCGCGACATTAGGAATCCCACTGCAGTACTAGGGAATGACCCTGCAGTTACTCTGAGGGTCATCTTGTATTGTAAAAGACAAATTTGAACATGGATTTTTTTTTTTTTTTTTTAACTGTTATTTGTTTTGCTGTGCTTAACTTATGAGGGTAGTTTCATAAAAGTATCACATATGGGTAAAAATATTAGTGGCCCTTTGAAAAATTCAACTTAAGAATTATAGTTGAATTCCATATAACTGATGAAAAAGTCTGAACTATGAAAAATTCAAACTAAAACTTCTGACATATTGCGCTATATGTCAGACGATTTTAGTTTGAATACGCGAAACTTTCAATAATAATTTTTAATTAAAATTACAGGATAAAATTTGAAAGGAAAATTTCAAAAAGAAAGAATGCTGTGGATTATAAATAAAATTCCCTGAACAATGTTAAATGCTGAAGGGTTTTCTCAATAATATAGTTAAAAAAATATTTTTTGAAGGAAAAATATTTTTTATTCTTGTTATCACAAATATTTATCTTTAGGTAAAACTATACTAAGCAGTAACTATTACACCCATTTCATAATATTGAAACAACCATTTGACGCTGTGGGGATAAACCGATGGTGAACAATTGTGAAAAAAATGTCAGAAAAAAATAAGTAATAAAGACGAATAAATCGTCTAAAATTAGGTAAGGTTTTTTTCGTTCTATATTCACATTTTTTAATTTTCTTTCTGGATTACAATTGTTTGAGAAATCTGTAATTTTGCTCGAAAATCTTATCAACCATTACCAAAAAAACTATTCACATTTGAATTACCATAAAAACCGTTTCTACTTCAGGGAATTTGCTTGCTCATACCACTGGGTCCTTATTCGCGTATCGTGACTTCTAATGGTGCCGCAGAATAGCTATGAATCTTTTAAATTTAAAACGTCTTGATCTTTAAAATTTAAAACGATGATCATATATCTCGATTGCATTGTTCAAGAAATTTTTGAATACGATAAATTTGTCTGTTAGGAATCACAAATGCCAAATTCCATTCGTTTTTTTTTTTTTTTTCTTTCTTTCTTCATATTCAACTCAAATTATATTACTTACACATATAAATATTGATTTCAAAAACTGTCATTTCTGAAGCCCAGTATTTCTTCTCCGTCATCTTCTTTGCAATGTTATATTGCTTGTAAATTTATGCTCACTCCAGGGTCATTCCATGCGAAATGAGCAAATCAGCTATGGCTGACATGTCACAGATTTCAATGAAAATTTTTATTTAGGTAAACCATACACATCTATGAGGGAATGCAAAGTATGGAAGTTGAACAACTGTTTGTGGCTTTGTTATTGAAATTAGAAGTTGATGCTTAGCTAAGCCTAAATTTTCAGAGTTCATTGATGCCAGTTTGTGACTCAATAACTCCATAAGTTATAAACGTACACTTAAAAAATAAATATTTCTGCATTCTATAAACAATTCTCTATTGATAAAGAGCAAAGTAAAATTTATTAGGATCTTTTTTTGAATCTGAGATATTAACAAAGATTGAAATTTTGCCAATTTACTTCAGATTTTAAATCACTCTTCTAGCTCTTTTAATGATAAAATAAGAGTAAAAATGATTCAGATTGAAAAACTATCTATAGCGAACTATCTGCTTTAATTTAGTAACTGTTTATGAATTTCTTGATGACGAAATTGTACTTTAAAAAGTAGAAAATTTCCAAAAATTTCATTTTTTCCTCTATTTCAGATGTTTTTTTGAAGATGAGGGAATGCTCTAAATTTGCTCTTTTTTTTTTAACGTAACATATTGAAGTGTCTTTTAGATGCTACTAAATTTTAATCATTGGTATCAAAGTATTTTTGTTACTAGAGTAACTTAAACAAAGGTAAAATTTCATTAGTTACTTCTTTTTATTTTGTAAGTTTAGCAAAATTAACCATTTCTTTCGTGTTTCATTTTCTCAAAAGCATGTTTATGAAGTACATGCTGAAATATACATTTTTTAAAACTGAAATAAATGTTAGTTTTATTTGCTTTTGCATCATTTAGTCGTTTATCTAGTTCTTTGAATTCTCATAATTTCACATAATTGTCAATCCATACAGGTTCCATACAGTATAAACTACTCATTCATACCCAAATATTTCTAAGTTATCAAATTAAAATAATTATTTTAAAAATTACAATATGTTTTTTCAGTATAATGTATTATATAGGGCACATAGGTAATTTAAGAAGGTGCCATGACGTTTTCACATTTTTTATTTGTTTTAGTGTGTGAATTGACTGGCAAAATTGTTAATTTCAAAGACCTGAATCTTTTTTACAAACCAAATAAAAAAACAATATGTATAACATGTATAGTACTTGAACGGAATATTCAATTGGCCAGGAAATTTTATTTTTAATTCCATCCCCTTTTGGTTTATAGGGGTCTAAAAATGTAATTTTTGTCATTTTTCCGATTTTTGAGGGGCTGTAATCTATAAAGGGTACACAAACACACAGCAATAAGTACACATTCTTTTTAGCATGGTTTTAGTGATTAGTTTTTGTCGTACTTCATTTTGTGTTTCCGTCCTCTACGTGAGTTATCCCCCTTTGAAATGAGTAAAATTTTTACATATTGCCTTGAATTTTAACCTGTTGCCATTATTTCAATTATTAACTTACAGCTACGTAACTCAGCATTTAAGACTATCAACTTATGCACTTTAACATCAAAACGTTAAATTAACTGTCATAAATGAAATTCAAATGGATTTTGGCCAAAATGCAAAGGTCTAAAAGTCCCATTTTTTGACTACGAAAATGATTTTTGATGACCTCTAAAAAATCAAAGTTCCAGTTGAGAGAAAAAATAAAAGTGGTTTTAAACATCTTTAATATGCAGCTTTTAGGAATATGAATTTCAAAAAAAAATTTAAGATGGTCGAGTACACCCATCCGTCAAACACATATGGATTAACCCATAAAACTGAAAAAAAATGCTGTTTTTTTTTTTTATTTTATCTTACGTTTGGAAATCAAAAACCAATTTCGAGTTTCTTCAAACAAATAGTAGAAACACAGCTCTATATTCTTGTAAAATTTTAAAGTTGTCTGAATTTTCCCTCATTTGAATTTTTGTGTGTATGTGAAGGGGAAAATCGTCATTTTACAAAATGTCACTAAGTTTAAAACTGATTTTGAAGACAAAGGAGTTAAAATACAACTTCAAAAGTAAGGTATTTCTTTTATGATACTTAGCACGTTATTGGGTATTAATTTCATCAAAGTTAATGCATTCCTTAAAGACTGAGATTAAAAAATAAAATGCTTAATTATGAGAAAATTGAAATATTTTTAGTTTTTGAAACTCGGTTAAAAATTAACTATAATAACTTTGAAAATTTTACTGATATCAGATTGATTACCCTACTTCATAGATTGCAAAAACATATAACTTTTGTGCTTTCATTAAATAGTTAGTAAGATACAAACCTTCAAAAGTGCAACATTTAGCATTTATGAGAATGCTGTTCAATTTGACCAATTTTCAATTGCATTTAACTATTCAAATAAAAAATTTGAAGCAAAAATATTTTAGATATTTTTATATAGGCATAAAAGGAACCTGTATACCAAATTTCATAAAAATCTGTTACCATGCGGCCACCACTTTTTTGCGAATTTTGCTCATTTCGTATGGAATGACCCTCCAGTGAAATAATTGAAACACGAGTAAAAGAAGGTTATTGATTTTTTTAAAGATACCTTAAAGTATGGAAACTTAATAGACCTTTCAAAATCAAACTACGAAGTTAAGAGAAATATTTCTTGAGCATAAAAATTGATAAATATATTGAGGGTTTGGAAAGTCTTGCTGATATAAGGAAAATTAATTTATAAAAAAAAAAACTATTTAATAGTTTTTTACAGAATTCCTTCCTTATTTTATCAAGTTATTATTTCGATTAGTACAATATTAGCTAAAGACTTGTAATAGTTTCAATGTAAATGGCGTTATTATCGGAACTGAAAATGGCGTCCATGAAAGAAAAACTTCCGAGGAGAGCGCAGATGGGGATTGGGGGGTTGGGGGGGGGGCACTCCGGAAGATTTTGCCATTTCTCAAATGACAGTTTATGTCCATATGGGGACAGTTATGAACAAGCCCTTACTCTCAAAAAAGAAATTGTTCCCGCTCTAATGCCTGGCACGAAGTTTAAAATCCTCTAAATGTTCTCAGAACTATGAAAGATTCACATGTGTATAAAAGTAGTGTACAAACTTTTTGAGATTAAGATTAAAGTAAAAAATTAAATATGCTTAAACCTGAAGTAGTTTTTTTTTTTTTTTTTTTGAGCAATCACGATTTCTTATTGTTCTCATTTGACTGTTTTTGGCGTTACGCTGATTTTTCCCACCGCCACCCTCCGCACCATCACCGTGGACCGGCTGGCTCCTCACGATGCTGCTCCTATAGCGAAAGCAATCTCCAGGTTGCATCCATGTCCTACACACACGCGCATACATACACAACTACACACACACACACGCATACATACACAACTACACACACACACGCGCATACATACACAACTACACACACACACGCGCATACATACGCAACTACACACACACACGCGCACATACACACACACACAAACACATACACACATACACACACAAACACATACAAACACTTACACACACGCATACATACAGACACCCACACATACACCACAACTACCCACACATTCATACATGCACACAGACACAAACACATATGCCTAAACACACATACCCCCCACACACACATTCATACACACACATACACATAACCCGTACACACAAACACACACGCCTACATACACACACTCGTGATTGCGAAAAACATAATTTGAATTCAAGATTTCAAAATTCAAATTAATTTATTATTATTTTTTTTTAAGTAGTGCAAAGTTCTCTGAACACCGTTTGTAGTCTCATACACTTCCCACATGGTACTAATAACTATTTATCCTGTTTTTTTTAAAATCAAACTGAAAGTAGGTCATGAGTAAAAGTTTCGGGTTTTAAAATTAGAATACAAATCTTACGGGACATAAATAAAAAGTCTTATGTCAAAATATAGAAACGAAAAGACAAAAGAAATCGACTTCATAGCGGAAGTGTCAAAAAATGAATATCAAATTATTCACGAAAGACGGAAGAATGATACCTTATCACGAAAACTTTGGTTATGTTTGGACCGAATCATGCTGCCTCTTCGGCGTTTTTCACAATTTACTTCAACAAAAAGGAAATTTTCTAGATTAAACAGATCGCTTTTGAAGTACTTTCCTTCTTCTAAAGGGTTTTGTTTTGCAATTTGATTATTACTTTTTTTTTCAAAGCATGTTCTTACGTATCTATTGCTTTAGACTTCGTTTCAGACCACTTTCATGTTCTGTATTAAAAAAAAAAAAAACTTCCTATGTCTCAGAGATTAGGTTATAGCTGACACAGCGGTACTGAACTAACAAAGCCGACCCAGTGACAAAAACCTTTGTATATTTTATGCGCGTGTCGCATATAATATGCAAAACTGCTTTGACAGCGTTTTGCACTCAACAATTGAATTATTGTGAAAAAAGTTTTTTTTTTTTTTTTTTTTTTGTAATACGAATTGTATAAACTCTTTTCATTCTTGATCCAAAAGTTTTTTTTTTTTTTTATTTTGACCTGGCTCGAAAACAAAAAGCTAATTTGACGTTTGCTCATAAAAATTAAAATATTATATACTTATAAACGAGAATATTTGTCAGAAAAATATCTGATAAATTGTTTTCATGAGAAACGTAATGAAAAAAAGCTACACAAAATATTAAATTTGTGTACGTGTAAAAAATACTCTTGAATGCTAACTGCAAAAGAACTTATTTTAACTAACAAATAAGTTGACTGTGTTGAAATTAATACTGCATTAATGTTTCGTTTCCTGAACTTTCCGATTACGGAATGAAACTACGTTATCCCGTATTACACTTTGAGCGTAAAATTACATATTCTATTCGGAGTAACGAGCCTCGTGTTCTAGAAATCTCACACTATGTAAACTCAGCACTATGTCACACCCGCTTAAAAAAATGCTTGCTGAATTCAAATTAATTCCCGTTCCTTAAACACCTTACTCTAATTACTTTATAGCAATGAAAATTTTGTATCTTGCATTAAAAGTTCGTTTGAAGGAATGGTTTTTCCTCAGCGGGGTTTTTTTTTTTGAGGGGGGGGGGGGACGCAATCCCGAATTGATAATCACTTGACCCAAAGCTGATGTTTTCCAGAAATTTCCAGATTGCTAATTCCCATAATTTAAGATTGATGAGACATGAAAGCACATAACGTTATACACTGTAAATAATCTTTATGATAAGTGTACTGGTGGATATCGGCCATAAAATCTTTGCCTTTACTACCGCATCCTAATCACCATTTCTTCTTTTATGGGTATGCCTCGTATTATGCATTCTAGAAACTCTCCAGTCATAGTATGACGAATGCAAATTTCTTGGCCATTTATTTCCATATCATTTGTAGAAGCAAGAAATCCAACGAGTAGGGTCCTGTCGCAATTCGTGATTGCGAAAAACATAATTTGAATTCAAGACGTCAAAATTCAAATGAATAATGTGTACTGAATGTTTTACACTATTTTCAAAGGCAAATAACTGAATAGAACTTCATCAGCTTTTTCAGTGTATGAGATTCCCTTGCATGAAGTAAAGTTTAATGACATTAAGGAAGTTCGTTTACTTGAAGATGATTGACGTGAGGTCAAAACCTTGCGGAAGCTTTTAAATTTTCTGATTCCTTTCCAAAAGCCACCTATTGGCGAGCTTTGCTTCGCAAATCAGCTTTTCTGAAGATTGCATTTTAGAAACAGTTGGTAGCCATTGCTCTTCAGCAATGCGTAACTCTTCAAGCTCTTTCAAATAAGTTAAGAAATTAAAAATGGCCACCAAAGTTCATTTCTGTGTAGTCAAATCTTGCAAATCAGTGACCCTTTGAATCCCTAGGAGGTGGTTCAACAGACCATTTGCTTCCTGGTGTCTCAAAGATTTTAGCTCTTATGAGCAGACCGAGTAATAAATTTTTAGATTCTAATTTATTTATCCACTTTTTTTTCGTTCACTGGAACAAAGAACAATTTGCTTACAATTAAATTTGATGCCCTTCAGGCTATGCTAGTGAAATGAAAAAAAAGTTCTCTTTTTCCTCCGCTCTAATGCACTTGAGCTTTATGGCATCTGCTTCTTTCTAGTTCTAGTCAGTGTCTTTAACTATATTATTAAATTGGTTTAAAAGTTTGGTTCACAATGTCGGTTTTCGTGAGATGTTTTCAATGCCATTAACAATCATGCGTGAAAATTATTATCATCTACATTCATTGGCTTTAGTTTTCCTGAGCTCAAAGTTTGATTTTTCAACGGACATCGAACTCACGATACAAAACACTTTCAACTTTCATTAGCGATAATAAATAGTATTTTTCACTGCAATCAATTTGAATCTTTTTCAATCATGTCAATAGAAAAGAATGAGAAAATTTCTCCAGTTATCAAGATGTTAGTTAGAAGTTAGTTCAAGTGTTCCTTCAGTTATGATATTTATCAAAACATTCTATGGAATTAAAAACCGATTAATATTGGATATGTGGTCAATTGCAGTTTTAAAAATTTTTAAGCTTTTGCACGATAGATATGAGAGATAAAAATATTTTTCTAGAAAGTAAGGAGGGGGACATTAGCTGCATTTTCAATCAAATTGTTTCGTTCGGATTTCAGTAATCGCAGTTCTTAATCATTTGAATATAAAAATAAAAGCCAAAAAGCATGTAAATAATATTTGATATTTATTGCACTTTCAAGTTCCGATATTTATATATTGCTGAAAATCAAACCCTTTTTGGATCTTATTTGAACTTTAATGCATAGAGGGATCTACTCCTATTCGGTTTGAAAAGGTGTGCATTCAAAAGTCGTCCAGACAGGCAGTTGTCACCATTAATTTACGAAGACTTTGGAAATTTAGGTGAGGGAGCGTTTCATAGAGGAGGAAATCTAACTATCAAAACTGATTCCTTACAAATATCTTACTTATATATTCCTGTCTTTCGCAACCAAAATTTAGAAATCATTACCTGGAATTCATTCAGGAATTTCCTGGAATTCAAATTATCAAATTTTTGTACACTATTGAAAAATACACATTTATGAAGCGCAGATGTTTTGATGCTACAGAACACAAGCGGGGAAAGAACTACGCGCCACTTAATGAAAATATTGGCTCCCAAGAAAAAAGATAAATTAACTAACTATTCATGTTTCCAAAAACGAATGGCAGTCAGGCGAAGAGGTAAGATCTCCGTATTTACCATGGATTAAGTTATGTGGCTTTATTATTATTGCTTCTTTTTTCTTTTATTTTTCTTTATTTTATTTTTTATTTATTTATTTGAAAAAGAAATGAAATTATACGTGATATTTCCTGCTATTGGTATATCGTTCCTTTTGTATAAATAGAACTCTTCTTTCACTGAGAGAATAAAGCAATTTTACGTGATCGAAATTTCCAGCGCTCACGAAAAATGGGTTTCTTACTCTACAATAAAAACAATGCTTCTTTTTTTTTGCCTAGTCAAATTTGCCATTTTTCTAAGCGGCTTCTTTGAAGTTCAAAAGTTCCGATATTTCGGTCAATACTTGCTGCATGACAGAATTTCACTATTTTTTTTTTCCTTTACGAAATCACGGTTATAGTTCGAAGAGGTGCTTTTTCTTTGATGTGAAGAGCTTTTGCAAATTTGGTCTGCTAAAAAGCTGATGCGTTCATCATGAAAAAAGAGGTAGCGACGTGATTAGCTTTATGCCCCTCTCCGTAAAACATGATAAAACAGCAAATCATTCTTTTTAAATTCCGCCGATTGCTTTTTCTTTTTATTTTTAAAAATATTTCTATGACGGAAACATCCATCTACGTCTATCAAGACTAAGTGCGTGCAGAAGCAATGCCTAATCGTTTCCCATTATCTATCTGATCCATAGCTTTTGACAAGTTTGACCTAGAAGCTCTATGTGCTTCAGACGAAGCAGCAGGGAGTCAAAAGCACTTCTTTTTCAAACATTGTACCTTTGAATGTGAAGGAATAACAGCATAACAGTACTAAGAATAAGATTAGATTTTTCATCAATGCCATAAATTGTCATGTGTAAGCTCGTGAACTGTATTCAAGCATTCAGTTCAAACAGATTTTGTCCAACATAGATGATTGATTTGCAAAAGTAAAGAGGATTTTCTTGGGCAGCATTATTAGTCCTCGCCGATGCGAGATGTGAGCAAAATAGGTATATTATGACTTTTTGAGTATGCACCAACAAATCCAAAGGTACTTTTTGGGAGGTCACAGTGACCTCCCGTGACCTCCTAGTCTCTGAAGATGGCTCAAAACTGTAATGAGGCAGGGAAAAGCAAAGGTATATCAGAGCCAAATTTAAAATTTGGAAATAACTACAATAAAAGGTTGAGGAAGCTCTAATCTGCTTTGGGGTAAGAGATGGTAGCTACAGCATGGTTTAGGAAGAGAAAAATCCAAACAATGCCTGACTAAAGGTCTGAAACTTAAATGTATTTTACTCAAAACCTTAAGACGTCCACTTACATCCCTATGCTTCTCACTGCCTCATATGTCAAAAATACAAAAGTTGATAGAGGGGACCTAAACAAACCATATTTAATAAAGGAATGTATGTGCGAACCAGTTCCTTGGCCACCACGTTCTCCAGATTTGACGTGTTTGAATTTTCTCTTATGGGGGGGTTAACTTAAAAGCATAGTGTATGACAGTCCATTGGAGAAACTTTGGTTGTCTGATTATCTGTTGCTTCTGGAAATTTTATGACTGATGCTTTTACTTCTGTGCGCCGATCAGGGAAACCTCTAACTGAAATTTTTGGGATGTCGCAAATTCTCAATTTGTCGATTGGAACTACAAATTTTGCGGATTGATGGATAATTCTGCCAAATAGAACTCCAAATTTTGCCAAATGATGTTAATTTTTTCAAACCGGCAGACAAAATTTGCTGAATATGGAAATTTTTGGATGGTTATGGTGACCTCTCGTGACTTCCAATCGGAAGGCCCCTGACGCATTTTCATACGCCGCATCTGCGAACAGTTGCATCGCTGTTGGTGATCTCTCTTTCAAACAAAGATGGTAAATTGAACTTGATTGTAGAATATTTCACAATAAGACAATAGTAAACGATTAATAATTTTATTTTATTTGTGGTTTTTTTCTCTTACCTCTCTTACTTGTGATTAATATTGCTCTACGGGGTAACACTTTGACGCTGCTTTTTCGCATCTACATTCCCGTACAAAATCTGCTTATTTAAATCCCATCTACCTGCCTTTACATTTTTTGCCTACAGTTTTGAGCCTCCCTTGTATGTGTAGATAAATCATATCACTCTATCTATCTTTTCATCTATTCATTATAGGAAGTGTCAATTCTTTACTTTCTGCCTAGCATCACAAATGATGTAACACCTGCAAAAATTATAAAATGAATAGAAACGCGAAACTATATTTCTTAATATCTCTTCAACTACCAAGTAACAAAGCAGACAGTTTTGGCGCAAAAAGTTTATGCATTTTTGACATCCGGAACTGGGAGATACATCAGTGCCTGAATTGAGTCTTTTTTGACTCACCTTCTTTTCTCGCCTTCTATTTGACACGTCACTTTGATGATGACATTCTTTGACTGACTGAAGGATAGAATCTGCATTAACCTGTTTCACTCAACTGAACCATTTTCTTTCTATACCATTTAAAAACATTTTCTTCTCAAATAGAATGCACGACTTTCGGATTTTTCTGAGTTTGGAACCCGTTCCGTGTGAACAGAACAAATGTGAAATTGAAGGTACAAAAAAAAAAAAAAAAAAAAAGCATTAGTGATGCTACATTTAACAAGAGGTGTGACAGATTCGAACGCCTTCGGGGATTTTCATTTCGGTGACACTATTGAAACACTTTTTGTTGTTCTTGATGTCTTACAACCTGCGTGATGTTGGTAATGTTGGTAATGAATCGCACGTACATTTTATTTGGACTTGCGAAAAATAAATAGATGTGTCAGAAGCATTGCAGGAAGTTGAATCTTAATTGTGAAGACGCATCAGTTGTGCGCAGCAACAGGCTTCTATATTAAATCCTTGTTTCATTACAAAAATCGTATGAAGAACACGGAATCTACTTCTATACAATCTAATTAAATTTTTAACATGTTCAAAAACATATACATTTATAATGTCTTTTTTTTGTATACGTATAATATGTACACATTAAATGTATACATAACATATATTTTTTTGCTCTGTAATCTTACGAGGACGTAATTTACGAGATACGTCCGTTACTGAGTTAAAAGAAAAAAAAAAAAAAAAAAAAAAACAATAATATTTTCTTCAAAAGATACTTACCTATAAAGCATTAAATTTTGAAAACCTTCAAAATTTAATGCTTTATATTAAAGTAGAGGCCATGTTCTTCGTACGATTTATCCAGTGAAACAAAGGTTCAACGCTCTTGAAGTCTTTGTCGAGTGTTTTGTGCAACATCTGATACGTCTGTTACAGTGGAATAGCCCTCGTGCAACGTCTGATCCGATGTCCAACTGTACAATAGTTTCTGTTCCGAATATTATGGTTTCATTCACAGAGATGGATATGATGGTTTAATTAACATGGCAGGGAAAAAAGTAAAAAGAAAAGCGAGATTAATTTAGCATACTAGCATAACATCTATAAGCTGTTGAAAAGGTAGGCCCAATGTTAAGTGCAGGGTGTAACAGAAATCCCTCCTGGGTTTGGATACTGTTGAAAAGTTACTGAAAAAAAATAGTTACTAATACAAGCAGAATGATTCCACGGTAGCAGACGTATATGCTGCTTAAAACACTATGTAAAGACTCGAAATGTGTTAGATCCTTGCTTCAGAGCATTAAATTTGTGAAAAACATGAACTCTACTGTTAAATTTACGAGATTTCCAGAAACAATTCTAAAAAAAAAAAATTTGATTCAGTAACGGACGTATCTCATGAGATAATTCTATAACGGAACAAAAACTTCCTTCATTAAAAAAAAATTAGTTTGGTTGTAATATTTTTTATACTTCCTTTGAATTTATATTACACCCGACTAAATAACTTACGCGAATTTAAAACCCCTTTTCTAACGAAATTGTTTGAATTCTTTAGCATTTTACTGTGGAAGAAATTGTAACACCTATTTGTATTCAGAGGATGGAATTAGTGGAGTTGACCTAGAAATGCCCTTTTAAAAAGCTACGTTTGAAGAAATGAAAAAAAAAAAAAAAACTGTTACACGTTTTTACGTGCTACAATTTGAACTTGTGTCTTAAACACGAGACGAAGGAAAATGACCTAACATGTCAAAAGAAAACGTTCATTGTGCCTCGAGAAACATAATATGCAGTATCATTGTAAATATCTTCTAATTATGTCGTTAATTAAAAGAAACACTGAGCTTTATAATGTCTTTTAACGAGAAACTGTCAGGTATCAACGTAGAAAGAAAGCATTGATTGTTATTTTGTTAAGGAATCAATTTCTTCTTTTGTGGAGGGAAGGGGGGGAGGTGGGGGGTCATTGTGTTTCTTTGACAAATCTTTACAGTGCAGTTGTTATCTGAATGTCGTTTATGTTCTTTTGCGAGCTCACTTTCGTGATTTATTGGTGTTACATTGTTGTGGTGACATTTATCAAAATGAAATAGGGAATTAGAGCAATCAAGATTTTTCTTTTTGAACTTTCAGGATTTAATTAACTGGATACGTAATTAATATGGATTTAATTAACTGTATACGTAAAGCTTTCAATTTATCTAATTAATGATTAAAACTACACGCGAATTTTGCTTTAAAGAGGAATATTTTATTTAAG
Organism: Uloborus diversus; assembly: GCF_026930045.1. Lineage (NCBI taxonomy): Eukaryota > Metazoa > Arthropoda > Arachnida > Araneae > Uloboridae > Uloborus > Uloborus diversus. Next base: position 102,531,183 of record NC_072731.1, read on the forward strand.
TTTGAGTTAAAGATAATGCTTAACCATAGGAATTGTTTCGGCATTAGCAATGAAATTTAAGCATGCTTAAAATGTGGTAATTGAAATTTAGAAAAAGAAATTAATGTTAAATAGTGCTCAAAATTCTACGGCTGTTACGAAGCAATAAAAGATTGAATAAAAGTCATTAAAGTATAAGTGTGCAAAAATAGTACTTATATATAGTATTTCATAGTAACAGGAAAGGGAGCAACCAGGGAGGGATCAGGGTAAATCCCCACCTCCCTTCGAACGCTTGGCCGGTTGCTATATTTCTACCGTAAGACGTTGATATTATACACTTAAGGTTTGTTATGATGTTCGAACCAACTCCCCAACTACGAAGGAAAAAAAATTTGATCGAACTACTAATTGCAAACCTGCTGATTATAGTGCAAAAAAAAACATTTAGAGGTTACGAAAGCGAAACGGGAGTCAAAATGAGAACATTATGCTAAGCGCACTTGCTCATAAATCTAAGATTTAATACCATACACATCAAATTGATAAACGAAACTGATGTTGGAAATATACTGTCTGCTCAGTTTGTCACAAGGCTAAAGATTAAAAAAGTATAACAATACATACCTATTGATAGCAAAAACCAATCCGTATAAAACTCTGTAATATTCCTTCATAAAAACATTTGGAAAATATCCTCATGAAACTAAATACAAAGATAATACCCCAGCGAGAAAAAAAAACAAGTCTATGTCTCTGAACTACATAATATCTAACTGGTGCTTGTCCTGAGCAGTCTTTACTTATTTCTAACACAACAGTCTAACAACCAAAGGAGAAACTTGGCTCTCAAGTAAAGAATCTCAAGTTTTTATCGTCGTTGATGTTTTAAGTGCAAAATCAATCCTTCATGCGCGAATTAAAAACACAATAAGAATGAAAAGCTTTGCAATACAATCATCGATTTGATTCACTCTTCAAATTGCCAGTTTCGAATGAATGCTTAACAACAATACGACAAAACAATAGCTATTTAAATCATGTAAAATGTCTTACTTGAAAAAATGTATCTCGATGTCCTGTGCTCAACAAATGCAACACTAGATTTTCACCACACTTAAGGTATAGCAAAAGAGAATAGAAACCAAATTTCACTTTACCATTAAAGTATAGACGAGGCGATGTAATTGAGGAAATATAGTGTCATTCGCTGAAATGCACTCCCTAAAGTAAATTTCATGGCTCCAGTTTCGAATATAGCAAAAAGGTCGATGCAAAACGAAATAAAATTTACTGACGACATATTAGGGACTTTTTAACAATTTGGCATTCATTATTTTTCAGATAAAAAACGGATTGCGTGTTTACAACAACACGAGTATCGGAATTTTTTGCTCATGCTCAGGATCCTTCAGAAATGACGATACTTACAGATGAATTCTTTTATTACAGTGGGTGCTGGATCTGCTGGTGCAGTGATAGCCAACCGCCTGTCGGAGGACCCTTCGGTGACGGTATTGTTGGTCGAGGCTGGTGGAAAAGAGAACCTGGTGACGGACATCCCTCTGGCTGCTGCTATGCTGCAACAGACACCCATTGACTGGGCATACCAGACAGAACCACAAGAGGCGGCATGCTTTGGACTCATTAACAGGGTATGAGGTTTTATAACTAATAAAATATTTCAGTGTCGGTTTGGTAAAATGGAAACAGTATTTCAGTGTTTCAACTTTAGATCCTTGCCTTACTTTTCGATGAAATGAGGTTTAAAATTTGAGCATTGTGTCAAAGATAGTAACTGGGTATATAATCATACTATATACAATTAGTTTAGTAGCTTACGAAGTTCTACACCAACAACACTTAATCTATAGCCCGCAAAGTCGCATGCAACCCGCCGAATCCTCCAAATGTAATCTGAATTCATTTAAAAAGAAACAGCTCACAAAAAATTAAACTATGAGCTGAATTTATGTAAAATTCACACAAAAGTGTTATTTATATAAAAGTGAACGTTCTAAAAAAGTAGAAAGAATGAAAAATTTAGTTGTTACCATTTACGCCATAATAAAGTATTTATGGGGTAAATAGAAGCACCTAAACTTCATTCACAGGAAAGATAGACTAGATGTAACCAAAGAATTGCACCATTTGGGAACTTTAATCACGTGCTTGGCTTAGACAAGAACAAGTTGGCGAATGCAAATCAGTTTGGTTAACTTTTTGTTTTATTCAAGAGAAAATCCCCAAAAGTGGCATTGTTGCAAACCTCCTAGAAATCTTTTTGCTTACTTTAGTTACTTCTCATTCGTTGACCTGATGGAGAGGATAATGTAAAATTTTAAAAACAATTTTTTTCGCAATTTCATTTTCAAACAATGATGAAGCCTACAAAACTGTTTAGAAACATGAGGAACTCGCAGAAGCTCTTCTGTATGTTATCTAGTCACCAACATTTAAGTTTCAAAAGCCACAAGTGTGATATTAGAGTTTGTTTACTTTATATTTCCTTTTACCCCAACTGGCCCTACTGTTGTGCCCCATGCTCGAATTGATAAGATTTTGTCGTAAAATTAGGCTCAAAGCAGTTATTTGTTAAAAGATGTAGAAATGACTCTTCTGAACGGTGCCATTTATGTCATGCCTCGAACCAAAGCTGGAAAGACAAAGCTAATTTAAAGAGATAGTTGATAGGAAACAGTCTCGAAAATCGATACGAGCTTCGGATTTATAAACGATGTAATATTCAGTCTTAGCAAACACAGAAACTTATTTCTAGAAATTTTTTCATAAATCAAAATATGATTAAACTGCGAAATTTTTACCATTTATATAATTCTAAACGGAACTTTCTATAGCCAATTTCTGTTGATTCTAATTTGCAAGAAAATTCGCATACCGTAGTTACAAGGAAAACAAAATTTCCTTCAGGGCAGCGGAAAATTATTTCCAAAATTTGTGTTACAATTATGTTAGCTTCTTTCTAGTACACAATCAGCACATAGATACATCGAGAAGAGATAAAATGGAGGGAGTGAAAACTTTCTTGCGTGAACCCAAGACCCCAAGTCCCGTGATAATTTTTAAAGCAAAGCATTGGAAGAATCAGGTCTCTTTCGCTAGTTTCACGCAAAACGTGTCACCCATTCGTCGTTGTTGAGTCACGTGACTTGGAGTCGTAGCCTCAGCTTTTGCTTAGCCAATGAGTTAACTTGTTCTCTCCATTTATGTTCCTGCTCTATATAAGTATAGATAAATATTTACCATTTCATCAAACATTATTCTAAACACGAACATTTTCTCCCTTGGACGTACTTTACGTTCGATGCTGCACTGAACGCAACTTGTTCATATTCGAGCTAACTAGTAGACGCAATTAGAAAATGAGCAACATACTAGTATAAACGAACTGCAACTTTTTTCAGTAACTCTAAAACTCAAGACTAAGTGGCGCAACAGCCCATGGGAGTCAAGGCCTACTGTGTTCATCTCAGTTTACAAGACCGAGCGTTCTGTAGTGCCTGCAAGGCCTTCAGTTACTCAGGTTATGTAAAAAAGGCCAATACCTTTTTTAAAACTACTAAAATTGTGTCTTATTTTTTAACTTTACACTAGATTTTTTTGCGAAGACTATAACTGAACGGACTGAAATAAAATTTCGCGTCAAATTGATATTTCTTGCATTTTCGGAATGACTTTCCCATTCGGTAACTAAGGTTACAAGCCCTTACCAATGTTTTAATGTATATTCGATTAAATTACATTCTCATGGCAGTCAATCATTGAAAATGAGGATTTGCGGACAAATAATATTGTATGATTAGTTTACATTCAATTTTCAAACTAAAATGAAAAATTCTTCAAGGAATAAAATTTTTTTTTTTACTCCATTGTCTCCCTGTCAGTCGATTTTTTTTCTATTGTTTAATATTCAATAATTAAGTGGACAGCTACCTCGTTTCTATACATGGAACAGTTCTTTCTTATCCCGATCTTTCACTTAATTAAAAGTTTCCTTGCTGCCTATTTTTCGTTTTCTTGTATACTTATTCCGACATCATTAAAATAATCAAATATGTCAGTCAACTTCGCCCAGATCTTTTCCAAACTTTTTACTTCAAAAAAGACGGGGAAAATTAAACAATATTACGTTTCTTAAATGCGACGCATGCCTTTTGTGCAACTACATAGCTTTTGTGCAAAGAAATTAACACCGTTTTATAATTAAAAAATTGTTTGAAGGTTTGACTTTTATATTTCCAAATTTAATAAAAATTGGGGAATGTAGGGTAAAGTTGAGATTACTTATCTTTTTCCAAAATGAACAAATTGTAAAATTGTTTCGAAAATTACAGTACATAAAGAAAGTACAAAATGCAATGTATTTTGTAGTAAAAATTGTATTGAAATATTATTTTTCATTTATGGCAATAAATTTTCTTTCGAAAAAGAGTAAAAATTGTTGCTCTTTAAGGGGCAAAGTGAAAATTAAAGTTATTTTTCTAGTGTTTTTTTTTTCGGTTATTCAAAATATTTTTCATTAAATGAATGAATAAATAAACAAAGGAACCGGTAAATGAATATATAATGAAACAATAAACGAATAAATAAATTATTTAACTATTCTATGAGGGAAAATAAAAAAGTGAATAAAATATTGAATCATAAGAAAATAAGTGAATGAATCAATAAATGAGTAAATTAATGATTGAAGGGATGTTAATGATTGAATTAATATATTATTACGTAAGTAATTTGATTAATGAATGTATAGAAAACGAAATGAGCTTATTTCACTTTGCCCCGTGCACATTTGACAAATCGTATGAAAGAGTTAAAACGTTTCGAATATTATCTAAATAAGTACTGCACTGGACATCAGTAGATCACAATTTGTATTTCATGTGTTAATAATGCATTTTATTTCATGACTGGAATCAACTATAAGATTAAGAACAAAGTTAAACTACTGCTAGATACTCGTAGGTGTCGCGGCAAACTGAACATATTTTACCATTTCAGTATTCCCCGCTATTATTACATTACCCCACGTTCCCTTCACTTCTTACTTGATTTAACAATTCGTTTCTTTGGTATTAAGGTTAAGTTTTTCTCTCATTTGAATTTGCTAATAAAAGTTTCATAGAAAAATTATTTTTCATTTTTCACTATTTCTAACTTCAACATTTTTGTGGAATATTTGAAATGACTTCACGACGCACCAGTGCTCTACTGGTCACGAATTGAGCAACACTTTTCGAGAATATCATACTTCAACTGTTTTAAGTTCTTTTCAATACTCTACCAATTTCACTGAACTGTAAAACCAAACTTTATGCTCATGAGAGAAGATAATAAGAGGGTTTTTTTTCCTTATAAACTTCAAAGTTGACTAAAAGATCTTTAAGTTAATCATGTTATCGATTTCATCAACATAACTTAAAATGTGAACCCTAGTTTTAAGGGATCAAATTTGTATTTATGATACAATTGTAGCGTACCTTTTAAAAATTGCTTGGTTAAATTTATGTCTTAAATTCTTCGTAGAATTAGGCCAGATGAACTGTTGCTCCTTAAACTAATTTTGCATACTTTATCCCATAAGAGTTTATAGATCGATGAATCTTAGCTTTTATTACAAATCTAATTTCCTGCAGCTTCGACGTTTTTATGATTCTTTGAAATTTTAGTTGTGACAAATAGTAGTTGTTGACAAATTATGGACAATAATTACAAGAATCAGGTTGTTGCAAGTCTAGTTCATTTTGCAAGTTTTGTAAGATTTCATTCTGTGATGAGTTGTAGTTCTTAATACAAATCTAACTGACAGTAAGAGTTCGAAAAAAAATTTTCCCCTACAAAGTTTCAGTAATTACAAACTGAAAAATTCTTTGATCCTATAAAATTTCAGTAATTACTAATAATAAACGTTAAGCATTAGTTGTTGACAAACTACAAACGATGATCATTAAAATATTGCAAAAAATAATTGTTAGCAAATGAGGGGCTGTCAATAATTTTATCTTTACCTTCCAGCGAAGTCGTTGGCCTAGAGGACGAGTACTTGGAGGTTCATCGGTACTGAATTACATGCTATACGTGCGCGGCAATCCGAAGGACTACGATTATTGGGCTGCTAACGGGGCACATGGGTGGAGTTGGAAAGATGTGTTCCCTTATTTCCTTAAATCCGAAGACAACAGGGATCCTGCTTTGGCGAAAAAACGGTAAGTCCATACTAGACAACAACTTTTGGCCTAGGAATATTCTCTTGTTATTTCCTGTATGATTTATTTTATTGATAATCTTTATTTATTTATTTATTTATTCAATTTATTTTATGCTTTATTTTTTTACTTATTCGTTTTTATTTTTATTTATTTACTTATTTATTTTTATTTATCATCTTATTTATTTTTGTTTAATTACTTATTTGTTTTTGTTTTTATTCATTTGCTAAATTATTTATGTTTTGATAGAAAAAACACGGTTCTAAAAAATCGTGATTTATGCTTGAAAAATGATTTATAAATACATAAATCAGAAAGTTTAGAATAAACCAAGAAATCAAATTTAGTGTTATCTGGTTAAAATAATCATCACAAATCTCTTTAAAACAGAAACTTTTATTGTTTTTGTTTTGTTTTCATCAAAAGAACAGAGAAAATAAGATATTATGAAACAATCATTTGCTTATGAGAGTATTTGTATGGAGATACTTGTATGTTTAAAAAAAAACGCGCATTACGTTTTGAATGCAGACAGCAGGCTGATTGATCAGTTAATCTTGCTTTTGAAGAGAATAGCCTTATGTCGAGAAGAATGTAGGAACATATCAGTTAAGAAAACGTAGATGTGCAACAATATGTATCTGACTTGATCCGGAAATGTTAGCACCACGTTTATTCGTTTCCAAGGATTTTCCGTGGTACCCGATCTTTTATCAGCGAAAAGTCATTTCTTCTTTTGAAGTAGGAGGCTGAGAATGCAGCAGAAAATGACAGTGATAGGGAAAAGTGAAGTAGTAAAAGAGTGATACAAGTAAAAACTCATCCTCGAAGAATTAGATGTATATTTAGACATCTTTTTAAGGGCCGTTGTGGCATCTTCAGTCCTGTGCCCTTTTTGATGCCGTGCGTCCATTGTGCGACGGGGATGCCCGACCGTACTCTGTGGAACTGACGGACAGCTATTCTTCTTCTACGCCTTTGTGCCTTTGTTGGAATACCGCTTCTAAATAAAGGACTAGACTGTCTGGCACCACTTCGGACAGTTTTAAAACCAGGTGTGACGAGTTTGCCTGACAGCCCTGGACGGTGTCCGACTTTGTCGTTGCCGAAAAACCGCAGACGGGGAGGTGTGCTCCATGTTAATGAGGCGCCGGTCGACCAACGAATCCGGGCCTTGGTTTCTTCTACAAAAACGACGTAGCAGTGTTCGTCACCAAGTTTCCACCAATGGGATATTTTAAGGGGGCTTAGTTCGCAAGCCCCGTGTCTTCGAAAAAGACCTCGATCCAGACTTTTAGAGAGCAGATTGCTCTAGGACTTGAGAGAATCAGGTGCCCTTAGGCATTTCTCCGGTTTCGTTGGAAACCGTGATTTTTTTTTGTGACCACCACTGAGGCAACTGTGTTTGCCTGAATTTGTAACCCCATCAATGTAACGATTTATATTTTTTTTTTCTGTAAATAAATTTTTTTTTCGTTAATTTAAAAAAGGGGTTTAGTCCTTCCTTGTTCGTGGTGTGATTTGATTTAATGAAAAGATTGGAATTGTTAATCTTTACATCTGTGACTCACGACGTCACAGCTTATTTGGTGGCAGCGGGTGCGATTATGTTTCAGAAAAATTGAAACAGACCCATGTTACCTTTGGTCTTTCTATTTTTATGCAATTTTGAAAGATAATTCTTTTTAAAACTTTAAGTACTTTTTACACAAAGTAGTCCTAGAGCTGATCGAAACCTATAAGATTTTGTGTGTGCCATTCCCCCAAATTGGATTTGGATTACTCTGATGTTAAAGACGGACGCAGAAAAGGGTGAGTCCGGTCTTTGTTTCTTGGTTACCGATGAGGCAGCTTTAGTGGGTTTGTTTTGAGAGAATTTAAGCGGAGTAAAATTGTTGGTAAAAATTTTCAATGTTTTCGAAAATAGAATTGGACTAAAGGTTTCTTGTGAGAATTAAATTCTGAGTTAGACTGCAAAAGAATTGTTTTGCAGATCTTTGCTATTTCAGTTTGGAAAGGAAAGTCATATAAATTAATGATTTATTTTGACGATATAGATTTCAGGTTAAGTAAATCTATTGAAATTGATCTGTAAAAGATATTTATGTGCATGCTGTTTTTGTGATTAGTTGGATTTTGCATGAAATAAATAGAGTTTTGCTTGTGAAAAAAAAAGGGAACGCTCTAAAAATCTCATTTAAGCAAAATGGGTTCTTTTCTTTTTGAAATCGAAAAAGATAATCTGAGAAAGATAGCCTCGGAGTTTGGCGTGGAAACGTCTGACTCAGACACGCGTCGGTACATAGTTAAAGCGATTGTTGGGGCTACAGATTATGATGAAGAATTTGCAAAATCGACTTGGAGACTTTTGAAAGAAGAGATAGAAAGGGAGAGAGAGAGAGAGCGGGAAAGAGAAAAACTAGAGAGAGAATGTCGGGAAAGAGACAAAGAAAGACAATTTGAACTAGATAAACTGAAACTAACTACCGCAGCAGAAACGGTTAGCTTGAGTTCAAATGGGTCAGCGAGTACAGATACTTCTAGGAGATCAAATTTAAAGCATCTGGTCCCAAAATTTGACCCGAAGCAATTAGATGTCTCGTTATTTTTTGAAATTTTTGAGAGACAGGCTAAGAAAGAGGAGATAGAGGAAGAGAGGTGGGTTTCCCAGCTTATTCCTTTGTTGCCCCCGGAAGTAGCAGAGCTAATTGTGAAGGAACCCCTTGAGAAAAGCGACGATTTTCCTCACATGAAGCGCCTGTTAATGAAGAGGTTCAAACTAAATTCTGTGGAATTGCGGATTAGGTTTGAAGAACATAATCGGAAGTTTGGTTCCTCCTGGGCAGATCTCACCTTCGAATTAAGAAGCTATCTAGACAATTGGCTAGAAACCGCGGAGGTAAATACATTCGAGGAGTTAAAGGAGTTATTGCTCACGGAGCAGTTAAAAAAGAGAACCCCTGCTGAGGTGAGGGAACACTTTTTGGACTCCTGGGAAGAATTCCGTAAGGCGTCAGACCTCGCTGAAAGGTTAGATCACTACGAGAGCCTTCGGCGTACTTTCAAAAAATCGGAGGGAAAACAAAACGACCCCAAAACGCACAAAAAAGAAAAATGGGTGAAAGGAGGAAATGATCCGGCAAAAACTAGCAATACTAAATCGGAAAGTGCTAATAAGAAAGAGCCCCCCAAATGGGAAAAAAACAGTAATTTCGAAAAAAGGAAAGAAATTGTTTGTTATTTTTGTTCACAAAAGGGACATATAAAACCCAATTGCCCTGAATTCAAGAGAGCGCAAGGGGAGCAAATTAATCACATTGGTGACACTAAAGAATTAAGTGAGTGTTTTGCCCCTTACCTGAGTACGGGGAAAATAAATGGGGAGGTTCGGAGAATTCTCCGAGACAGTGGGGCTTCCATTGACGTCTGTCCCCGCAGTTGGATCGAGACAAAAGATTTCACGGGAGAGTATGTCTATGTAAAACAACCGCTGGACGAAGAATGCAAATGTTTGCCATTGGCCAAAGTTTGCATAGAAACAGAAGAAGGTTGTGTGATATCTAAAGCGGCAGTTAAGACCACTGATAGTGACTCAAAAGTTTATCTGTTGGGCAACAGGACAGCGGAATTGTTTTTCCAGTTGAAAGCAACTCCCCACGAAGTTGTAAACGTGGTAGAGACTCGGAGCGTCTTACGTCAGCGTATGCGTGAGGAGAACTTGGACCCTGGGACTGGGACTCTAGGGAATTCGGAGATAGCGAGCGCGTTTCCCTCCTGCGAAGAAGAAGGGAAGGAAATTTGCGGTTTACCCCCCATAGAGCCTTTTGAGGGATTAGCGTTAGCTGAAATAGATTCGGAATCGTTCGAGAAAGAGCAGAAATTGTGTTCGGTTCTAAAGCCCTTGTGGGAAGAGGTTTCGAAAGGGGAGGGAAAGGATTTTAAATGCATGAAAGGAAAACTGGTCCGTCTGAGTAGATCGAAGCTGGGAGAGGAAAGGGTGCAGCTTTGTATACCATCGAGTTTGACAGAAAAAATTATGAAATTTTGTCATGATGGCGCGTCAGGCCATTTGGGTGCTACAAAGATGAAGGATAAAGTGTTGCGTCATTTTTTTTGGCCGAATTGTTATGCGGAAATTGAGTCGTATGTGAGGGCGTGTGATGCTTGTCAACGCGTAGGAAAGAAAGGTGATCGGAAGAAAGCACCATTGAAACTTGTGCCGATAATTTCGGAACCTTTTTCCTGTGTAAATATTGACGCAGTTGGACCACTTCCCGTATCCACAAATGGGAATAAATACCTAATAACGTCCATTTGTATGGCCTCGAAGTATCCCGAAGCTATACCGGTGGCCGATATTAAGTCTCCAAATGTGATAGATGCTCTGTTGAGTACGTTTTCGAGGACAGGGTTTCCCCGGGAGGTACAAAGTGACCTAGGGCGGTCGTTCACTAGTGTTTTAACGACAGAGTTTTTCGAAAGATTCGGAATAAAAGTTAGGCACTCCTCCATTTACCACCCTTCTAGCAACCCAGTGGAGAGATTTCATTCATCCATTAAACGAATAATAAAAGCATTATGCGTGGAGTCGGGAGAAGATTGGGAGAAGAATTTGTCGTTGGCTTTGTTTGCCCTTCGGACGGTAAATCATGAGAGTACGGGATTTAGCCCCGCCGAGCTCGTTCATGGAAAAAATTTGAGGACACCCCAAACCTTGCTCTACGAGCATTGGATGGTGCCAGAAGAATCTGACCCAAATGTGGTAGAATACATACTAAATTTGACCAACCGTTTAAAGAGATGTCAGGATTTGACAGTAAAAAAAATGAGTGAAATGCAGTTACGAAGAAAAGCTTGGTATGACAAGAACGCTGTGAAGAGGCAATTTAAGGTGGGCGAGCAGGTGTTAGTATTGTCGACAAATAAAGCTAACAAAATGGCAGTGAACTGGATAGGTCCAGGAGTGGTTACGAGCAAAATCTCGGAAACTAACTATGTGGTCGACGTCCCTGAGAGGAGGGACAAATGCACCATTTATCACGTAAATTTACTTAAACCTTATCATAAGCGCCCCGAACGAGTAAATTTAATAATAGAGGAGGAGGGGGAAGATGTCGAGCAAGAAGCTGAGATCCCTTTTCCCTTGCCTGACCCTACATATTTTGATTTACACGAGATGTTGCGGGTTAGCAATTTGGAAAAACGCGTGTCGGAAAAACAAATAGATCAATTAGGGAAAGTACTTCAGAAACATAAAAGAGTGTTTTCTTCGGACCCTGGGTGTACTAAATTGGTCACGATGGACATTGAGCTGACCAGCGCCGACCCCGTGAGATCGCGACCCTATAGAATGTCCCCACGGCAAACTGAAATAGTGCGTGAGGAAATAAAAAGACTTTTAGATCTGGGAATTGTAGAAATCGGGCAGTCCGACTATACTAGCCCCCTAATTTTAGTGGAGGTGCCTGGGAAAGACCCCCGCCCTTGCGTAGATTATCGTAAGTTGAATGCAATTACGCGCACTGAGTTTTTCCCCTTACCAAACATTGAGGAAGTAGTTGAGCGGGTGAGCGCAGCGCCTTACATAACGCTGATGGATTTAACAAAGGGATATTTTCAGATACCCCTGACCGAAAGAGCAAGCCGTTACGCGGCTTTTGTCACGCCCTTTGGGACGTATCGCCCAAAGAATATGATGTTCGGACTACTCAACGCTCCATATTACTTTGTAAAACTTTTAGCGCAAGTTTTGAATGGCTTTGAACATTTTACGGCACCCTACATTGATGATATAGCCATATATTCGCAAAGTTGGGAACAGCATGTGATCGATGTGGACAAAGTGCTAGAGCGATTGGGTGACGCAAAATTAACAGTAAAACCTTCTAAGTGTCATTTCGCACAAGATAGTGTCCGGTTTTTGGGGCATGATGTCGGTTCTGGGAAGAGATCTCCGAGCGAGGCGAAGTTAAAAGCCGTGCAAGATTTTCCAACCCCCACGACTAAAACGTTAATACGGTCATTCTTAGGATTGGTAGGGTATTACGGCAGATACATTCCGAACTTTTCCGAGGTAGCAGCCCCCTTAACAAGCGCATTGAAAGGAAGGATCAGAAAAGAAAAGGTAGTGTGGACGGATGAATGCGAGGAGGCGTTCCGTGCTTTAAAGGGGAGTTTACTAAAGAGCCCTATTCTTTATGCCCCTGACTTTTCGAAAGAGTTCATTCTCCAAACTGATGCAAGTGAGAGTGGAATGGGGATTGTACTAGCTCAGATGCATAATGGGGAAGAACATCCAGTTCTATATCTCAGTAAAAAGTTCTCGAAAGCTGAAAAAAATTATAGTGTTATCGAAAAGGAGTTAGCCGCTATAGTTTATGGGTTAAAGAAACTAGCTCACTATTTAAACGGCCAATTTTTCCGTATACAAACCGATCATTCCCCTATCACATACCTTAAAAAAATGATGGGAACGAATGCCAGACTTACTCGTTGGGCTTTATGTCTACAACAGTTCAATTTCGAAATTGAACACAAATCGGGGAAAAGAAATGGTAACGCCGACGGTTTGAGCAGACAGGAACCATAACGGGCCCCGAGGCTATTTGTAAAAAAATTCTGGTAAATTAACATACCTTTTTGGGAGTATTTAATTTCCATTTATCGCAATTTATTTGGATTTGGTATTTATATATGTATTTTTTTTGTTTTGGTCGAAGAAGTATTTGATCAATTATTTGTGTTAAATATTTTTGGGGATTTTATGCTCGAGAGTTTGTGTTACTAAATTTTTCGGATGACTATTAAGAACTTTAAAAGTTTTGGACGTCATGAAAATCATAAAGGAGTATGGTGCATTTCCAAACTGATTAATGTAGCGCAGGTTAGTTTTGAAAATTTTGGCAATGACGAACAAAATAGGAGAGAATTTTAGGTCATGAGAACCTGATGTTGGTTCACGGGTAGGGTGTCTTTGTTTTTTTCTGAATATGTTCTGTTAAACTGAGGCTGCCTTTTCGGGAGTCTAGTTCACTGACCTGGGACACCCTCGTTTTCCTAAATGTGTTTTGGACGTCAATGTCACCTGAAATTTGATGTGGTTGCACAACGAAATTTCCTTCCTAAGGGGGGAGGAGCTGTGGCATCTTCAGTCCTGTGCCCTTTTTGATGCCGTGCGTCCATTGTGCGACGGGGATGCCCGACCGTACTCTGTGGAACTGACGGACAGCTATTCTTCTTCTACGCCTTTGTGCCTTTGTTGGAATACCGCTTCTAAATAAAGGACTAGACTGTCTGGCACCACTTCGGACAGTTTTAAAACCAGGTGTGACGAGTTTGCCTGACAGCCCTGGACGGTGTCCGACTTTGTCGTTGCCGAAAAACCGCAGACGGGGAGGTGTGCTCCATGTTAATGAGGCGCCGGTCGACCAACGAATCCGGGCCTTGGTTTCTTCTACAAAAACGACGTAGCAGTGTTCGTCACCAAGTTTCCACCAATGGGATATTTTAAGGGGGCTTAGTTCGCAAGCCCCGTGTCTTCGAAAAAGACCTCGATCCAGACTTTTAGAGAGCAGATTGCTCTAGGACTTGAGAGAATCAGGTGCCCTTAGGCATTTCTCCGGTTTCGTTGGAAACCGTGATTTTTTTTTGTGACCACCACTGAGGCAACTGTGTTTGCCTGAATTTGTAACCCCATCAATGTAACGATTTATATTTTTTTTTTCTGTAAATAAATTTTTTTTTCGTTAATTTTAAAAAGGGGTTTAGTCCTTCCTTGTTCGTGGTGTGATTTGATTTAATGAAAAGATTGGAATTGTTAATCTTTACATCTGTGACTCACGACGTCACACCGTGAACGAGATGAAGAAAGTTTTTAAAAGATGCTAAACCTTAAGAATATTTTATTACTTCCAAATAAAACAACGAAGTACTTTCAAGAGTAACCTATAATATTTTTTGCTCCTACTCTGCAGTTTCTTAGTTCAGAGTGGATTCTACCTTGTTTAAGGTTAGATGAGGTGAATAAAATTTAAAAATTAATGCCACCTAAAGATTTTTAAAATAATTTTATTATGTGGATAAGAGCTGAAAACTAATTTTACATTTACGGGAGAGTGATCGACATTAGCGGCTCGTTTGAGAAACAAAGATGGTGTGTGGTACTAAATGTTTCATCGGTTCTTTTTAATTTAACACTTAGGCTTGCTCAAATTAGGATTATTTCTTTTTTTATTTACATTTAATAAAATGAAAGTTTTATCGGATTAAAAACATGTTCTGTTTTGCCGGGGTGCCCACCTAGTCATGGCACAGACTGCGCCATTGGAATTTTTAGGAAGGGTGTTTGAGAGTATTTTCCCCTTTTTGGGGGGCTCCTGATTTGGGAGGGTGTACGCAATATTTAGGGGGTGCGCCTTTGCTCTTAGAGGAGAGGGTGATGGGCACCCCTAGTTTTACTGTATGAAAATTCTCGCATTGATAAATGAATTCCATCGTGATGGAATGGATGGAGGGTAATGTTTACAATCGCCTGAAATATTACTGGCTTTCTCAAAACTTCTGAGCTAAATCGTAATACGTTCTTATTAAGTTTGTGCGCTGCAGCTCTAATTCCAAATACGATTAATACTAATTCTAACACGAAGCTCGATTTTACGAATTTTTTGGACCATGCTCATAAAATCGATTACCATTGTTTCAAAAATCGAAGTTTTGGAAGTGGTAAGTTGCTTGAAAAATTACAAATGTTCGTAAACTAAATGTTCGTAAAATCAGTTATCAAGTGCACTTGCTAATCATTTGTTCTCCAACGGAAAATAATATCTTTAGCATATCTCATTACAGGCTTCCATGCAACTGGTGGTTATTTAACTGTTTCTACCCCTTCCTACGCTACTCCCCTGGCTTTTTCTTTCATTGAAGCTGGCATGCAACTCGGTTACCAAAATGTGGACATCAATGGACCTCAGCAAACAGGTAAATATTTTTTAAAAGGCGATTTTCCCCATAGTTTTTTAAGTATGGATAAGATAAACAGCATTGAAATTAATTACAGAAAAATTCTTCTTGCAAATACGTCCTGTAATATCTTATCATTTTGCTATTTGACGTCTGGTTACTCCTTATTCGTTGTCTTCAAAACTGCAGGCGAAAGATTCCAGATTAGATTAGGTCAGAGCACCCTAAAGTGGGTGCCACAAGTAGAAGCAAAGGGTACCGCAAAATGTCCATGGTACCTTGTGCATAATGTAAGAGAATTAGGGTATAGTGCCGTAAGAAAATGCTTATTCTTCAAAGATTGGCGCGAATCGAAAAAGTTTTAATCTCTGGATTAGATGTTTTGTTTCACATTTCACTTTTTGAGGAGCTTTGAGAGCTTTCTTGTTCACAATGTCATATTCTCAAAACAGATGCTTAATTAAATTTCTCTTTTGTTCCCCACAAAATAACAATAAAGTAAGGCGAGTTTTGATAACGATTTTCATATCCAAAGAGATCAATCCAAGCACTTTGTAAACAAACGTAGGATAGTAAGGTGCTCAAGTGTAGAAAAATTGCTGAAAAAAGTTAAGAATTTTAATAACAAGCATATTGTTTCCATGTAATTGTTTAGTGCAGGGAGTAAGAGGAGTGAGCAGTTATGTTATAACTTTGTGCGTGATTATGAAAAAACAATTTAACATAACCAAGTAATTAATTTATGATTATAAAATACTCTTACAATTAATAGTTAAACGTTTTTGATTATTGTTGTTTAAAACGAAAGTTTTCAGTAAAAAATAGGACAAATAAATTGAGTTACTTGTTTCTAAAAACAAGTTATTTGAGCAACACTTATAAGTGCTTCTCATTTTGATAATAAGCATATTGTACTGATTACGGTAAGAAAAAAATTTCGTTTCGATCTCGAACTTCCTATGAGTTTTTGATTGTGGGTTTGAGAGATTTTTTCTGTCAGCAACCGAAGTTTCTATTTTAATTAATTATTATATTTTTTTGCTTCATTTCGTTTACAAAAAAAAAAAGTGAGAAATACGTTCTATTGAGTTTCAGATGCATCTAAGATTCTATTTTGACATGAATTATGACGTAATAATCCAATATTGTTAATATTTGAGATGTTATAACATCTCAAATATTATTACTGTTTTTAAACTAGAGGTGTAATTATTTAAAATGTTTTCTTGCTCACTCTAAGGCACTATTATATTGTATTATTCTTCTATATACACGTTTCATGCAGTTTTATGCAATTTTAGATCACAGAGGCTATTAAAAACATTTTTTTAAAAACATTTGAAAGTAAAATTCTCAACTTTTACGCTACTTTTATGTGTGTGGATAAAATGTTTAAAAGCTATTCCTTTAAGAAATGTTCCTTTTAACGCGCCTACATAAGCTCATGCACATACTTCTTTAAGTTATTAAAAAACCGATTATTTAATAGACGAAAGGAAGTACTGAGGGACGCACACTAGATTTTTTTTCAAATATTATTTATGATTTGAAACTGAAGCATTGAGTTAGGAAAAAAAATGTTAAAAAAGAAAAGGGTAATTTGAAACGCAGATCCAATCCCCAGAAGTCAAAATTTCCTGCTAAACTTAATGCTGAGAATTGTAATAATAACTTGTTGTTTATTTTTGAACTTGTGAACCTATCATTGCTACTACTCACTGAGGAATCGCCTTAATCCTGTGAGTTGTCGGAAGATATTTTTTAATCCGAATGAATGTTTTTAACGAGTTTTTTGTCAACGGGGAATCTTCAACAACGCTCAACGGAGGATGCACTAAATTGCTCTTTTAGCTGTTGACCTCTAACATAATTTCCGCTTCTTTGGCCTCTGGTTGCGGGATCTTATGATCGTTCAGATTATTTTTTCTTGATAAATTTTCAGATTAAATTGAATTTCGGCCTATTTACGAGCAAATATAGGTTCGGAAGAACAAAAGGTATCTGTACTTTTTTGCTTCCTTGTACAAAATATACTAAGTATTGTAATCACAAAAAAAAAAAAAAAATGTTCACTGAATTTTCAGCCGTTTACTTTCGAATGACAGTTCACTAGTTTTTTTCATCACTTTCGTACCTACATATGTGTCTTCAAACGTATGGACAACCGAGCCACCGATCTATCTTCTTTGACCATCCTCAAATTAATTATCACGAATTTTCTCGTGACGCGTCTGTGCGTGGGAAGGTAAACGCATATCTCGCATAAGTCAAAATGAGTATGCAGTAGAAGGTTGAAAATCCACAGTTGAGTCTATAAGGAATCTAGTTGTGCCTTTGTGGGCCTCCCTTTTCTAGTTGCAATAAGATATTCCAAAAGAGCTTTTTAAGCATTTTTTGTGGCAAACCAATGTGAATTTAAATCCCACTGAGTAATGTCATAAAATATGCATCTGTTTAAAATAAACTAGAAGTGTCGATATTTTAAATGTTTTTGCTCCCCTTAAGGCACTATTATATTCTACTGTTGATCCTTTCATACTACATTTAGCACACGCACCCATTCTTTTACAGATAGTTTGTTTAACAGACATCAGTTATCAAATTGCAGTACAAGGAAGTCATGAGGTGTACACATCAGATTGTTTGGTTGAAAAACTGAGACCAGACTAAAAATCTTGAAGTGACATGCTGTCCTACATTTTCTTGCTCAATAGTAAACTTTGCAAAAATCTTGCCATCGTTGTCAGAAACAGTGCCAGCAGCAAATTCACAAATAAGCCATGCAAAAACTTATTAAAAGAACGCCTCCTGCTGTTTTGACTTAACAAGGTGTGAACTTTATACAACGCAAAGATGTCCATTCAAATTTGCATCTCGGCCATCAATGCATGCTTTATTCGCTTTGCTTTATTAAGAAGCATTCATCTGTTGTTATGTCACAGCAGGATTTTTGTTTTTCAATTCCGAAGAAGTCCCGCTGCTTTCCCGCGTTTTGACAGTAGACGAAAGCTGCCAGGAAAGATTTATGATGTCATGACCTTAAACAACAAAGGAAAAAACAGTGTATTTTGTGAGAGATTAATTCCTCACCGTTGTACTTGCAAATTTCATTGTCAGTGGATTTGTATCATTTAAATTCAGCTCGGTCTCGCGATATGGATTTTTGCCTCTTGTGAGCGGTCAAAGAAACAAACTTTGTCCCATTCACTGATTGCGCTACAGCTCTAAGTTTCTACTGTGATATAATGTTTGCGTTTCAAAAAACTATTAAATTAAATGCTTGCCGTTTATGTCCTTGCTGAGAATGAGGAAACTTTCTTTTTGGTGACAAATTAAGGACATCATTGCTTTCATGTTCCATTACCAACACCAGCAAAAGTTTTTTAATCACATGTTTCTGAACCAATTCCAACCTAAAGCAGGGCCTGATTACCGCACAGGCCGACTTGGTCTGGACCTGAGGCCCTATCTTCCTATGGGGCACCGTATTTTGTAAAAACATAGCATTAAAGAATCATGCATTGTGAAGGAAATAATGCAAAAAATGATTTATCAATTGAAAAAAAATGTAATGCTTGTTGTTGTATTTCTCTTATTTAGTTGCCTGTACATGAGTCAGAAAGCTTTTTTTTTATTTCTTGATAATTTTATCTCCAAAAAAAGCAGTGGCGGTGATCGGCATGTGTAAGCAGTGCAACTGCACGGTACCCGCAGTACTGCATTCAAGAGCTAGTACCGTGACAGCAGAAAAGCTCAACATTATTTTGTACTGACTTAAAAAATTATAGATTGAGTGGGGTATTATGGTCCTTGAGCCTCACTTTTACTTAATCGGACCCTGACCTATATCACCTAAATTGATATGTTTAGTTCTGAAAATTCCTATAGCCGGCATACAGTAGACTCAGACTCAGCTATCTTGATGATTGACTTTCAACGAGTTCATTTATGTTTGGGTTGAATGAGGAAACCTTATTAGATTGGCACAGAGGCAATTATCGTTATCATATCACTAATCCGCTTTTCTAACCCCTCTTGCAAATGGAATCATTTAAGTCTACAGAATGGCAAGGCAACTTATTTAAATCTTATCTGATTTTAAGAACTTATTCAGCTAACACTTCATTAAACTTAAATTATCGTTATCCGTAATAATACAAAAACTCCCCAAGTAGAGAGAAGCTATAGTACACGATTGAACAGCAAGATGTTCAACATTATTTCTTAACTAGAAAATCGTCTGTCAAGATATGACGAGTGAAAATTGCTTCTACATTTGAACGAAGCAATTGCCTGTTGGGTGATATTTTAGTAGATAGTAGATAGACCGTTGACCGTTTTTTCGGTTCTTCATTCCCCTGAAATGACAGTCTTACCAAAACACATTAAGTTACCGGATCGAGTTCAGCCTTGTCACAATAAAGACTTTTTCTGCATATTAAACATTACCAAAACATATTATCAAATTATCATGCGCGAGTTTCATTGTTGATGACGTCGTTAACGTTACTCGATCATTGGTTATTATATATATGAAGAAGTAAAATCTCATTGCACTAAAATTTTCCTTAATTATTGAAATTTATCTTCCAAATCGTTCCTTATTTGGATCCGTATCCCTATTTATTCCATTGAACTGAAGTTACAACTGTTTAAATTTTAAAATATACATATCGACGCTTTCTCAGATAATTCCTTTGGAAAAATAGGAAATTAAAGCTATACAAGTCTAAATTTCACAATAAAGATATGCAGGAAAAAAATACATTATAATAACTCTTCTAAGCACATGGTCTTATCTTAATATATTTATGTAACTTTTGTATTCCAGGCGTTCTTATTCCACAAGGCACCACTCGAAGGGGAGCTCGATGCAGTACTTCTAAAGCATTTCTGGCACCGGTGAAGAAAAGGAAAAATCTGGATGTTGTAACTTACGCTTATGCAACAAAAGTAAATTTTTAACTTTAATTTCGTATCAACATTTGTGCAGAAAGTATTACCTGAATATTTCTGAATCATTTAAAAAACGATTGCTTGGTGATCTAAAAAAAAATCGCAGTCTAGATTCGTATGGCTGCCACTTCTTAAATCTCACCACTAGCATTTTTTTTGTGCAATTCAACATAATTACTTTTTAATACAACCTCTTTAACTCGATTCTTTAGTAATCACAGGGGCCACCCAAAAATATCCTTATTCGGCAAATGTTTTCAAACGGTTCGGCAAAATAATCATCATTCAGTGAAATTTGGAATTCCATTCGGAAAAACTGTCATCATTCGGCAAATTTTGTCTGACAATTCAGCAAAATGATCACCATTCGGCAAAATTAGGAGTTCCATCCGGCAAAATTATATTCATTCGGCAAAACTTGAAGTTTCATTTGGCAAATTGTGTGTGCTTGTGTGTGTAACAGTTTGTGTATGCAGGACATGGACTCAGGAGAAGCGGAGGTCGGTAGACAGTGCTGCTGGAGGAGGTCCAGATACAGAAGAGCAGCTCTTGCAGGAACCGGTGGACAATGATATTCGGTATTCGCATAGGGCCCAGCTCCAGCAAGTGAGAGTAATAGGCAATTTGTTGGTTGCTTAAAAAAAAACCCAACCACTCGGGCAATTAGAATTGTAAAAAAATCCCTACTCTTATTTTTTTTAAAAATGTAGAAAACAAAACATATCATGGAGGATGACTAATCTTGTCTCTTTTGCAGATCCACTTCGACCATCACAAGCGGGCCAGCGCGGTGGAGTTCGACCGCCTCAAGATGACGTACATCGTGAAGGCCCGACGTGAGATCATCCTCTCCGCAGGCTCCATCAACAGTCCGCAGCTGCTCATGCTCTCCGGCATCGGGCCCAGGCATCATCTCGAAGAGATGGGAGTGAGTAAAATCCTCTTAAGGAGTTGACTCTGTGAAGATGCGCATAGGGGTCATCCACAAATGATTTCACGATTTAAGGGGGAGGAGTGGGTCGTAAAATTGTGACAGTTTGTGACAAGGGGAAGGAAGGAGCAACAAGAAGTGTGACCTCACATATTTTTATAACAAAATATGCTTAAGAAAAACAACTTGACATGTGACAAGGACAGAGGAGAGGGTAACATTAAGTGTGAAACTTGATGACAAAAGGGGAGGAGTAGAATATGTTGAAAAAAAGTGGGACATCGTTTATGGACGGCCACATAAGCCTTTGTAGACGATGTAAGTGGGCGGAGTCGTTGACATACAAATATTTCACATGAACCAGGACTGGTTATCCAATCTCCACACCAAGAGTTTTCGGAGTAAGTGGAAAGTGATCTGTTTGCTCTTTTCTGCCACATCGTATTGACCCAGGATGAGAGGTCTTTGTCCCTTGATTCAATATTACTGGATCACTTGACAAACTGAGAGGGAATCGCAGTAGCTCCGTCTTAGAAGTCTATGAAAATAAGCTTTTTCCTTGAATTCGGTGCTTTTCTTTTTGTTCATGTTTTCCTTTTAATTTAATTATTCAATTTCACGAATCCGTTTATCAGCTTATTCTTATAGCAAAACGTCTATCGTTGATCTGATACCGTATATCATTTCATTGAAAGTACATGCTCCACCCATCAGCAACTGTCCTCCTTTGATGATTTCTCAAACTCTGAAGACGAGCAACTTTCCGTTTTTGTCTAAATATTCCCTCATTATACAGTCATGGGCATGACTAAGTACGAAAACCCTTTTTTGGCACTTTGCCATATTCTTGCATTCTCTACCAAATTCTAATTTAACATATGAGAGTAATTTCATTTATCTGCTTAAGTTCTTGATATCATCAAATGTACAAATTGCTGAAAAAGTCGTTACCGTTCCTCAAAATTCATATTTAAAGACTGATGTAAGCCTTATAAATTGAACTTAAATATTTTTTTTCCGTTGTTTTTGTTCTAAATGGGGAACTAATTGTATTTGCTATTCCTGAAACAATATTATTTAAAGTCTCCAATACGTTGTCTGCAACCACCTACCGTGGACATTGCGCTAGCTTATCCACGCTATTGGGTCAGGTGGGCAGACATTCTGCGGTCTCTAAAATTACAGTTGTAATAGCCGTGCTTATACTTAGGCAAATATAAAAGAGCATATGAGGCAGTGAGAAGCAAAGGGATGTAAGTGGCAAAATTAAAAATTTGGAGATAACCAATACAAATGGTAGGGGAACCTCTCCTTAGTCCAGGAGCAAGACATTGTACTAGTAGCCCTGGTAGGTGCTGCTTTACAGCATAGTTTAGGAAAAAAAATCACTGAAAGTCTACCTAGGCCGTTATCTTGAAACGCGTTTTACTCAAAACTGGAAAATACCCACTTACATCCCTTTGCTTCTCACTGCCTCATATGTGCCTAAGATATCCTTGCACGCTACCATGATTTCAATACAGTGAAACCTCTTCGAGCGGCCAGTTGTCTTAAGAGGCCACCCCTCTCTAACGGCCACATTTTTTCGCCACGGATTTTTGTACCCATAGACTTAAATTTAAAAACACTCCTAACGACCACCGCTCAACCCTTCATAACGATCGCCGAGTGAGTGCGCCCATCCCATTTTTCAGGAAAATTTATTCAATTCTTGTTTCTAATATTCAGCCTTTCGGTTCAAGGAGGAGAAGTGTTATTGGCTGTTTACGAATTCCAATAATTTCGGAGTAAAATTGTCACTCACGTTTATTTTATTAATTGGTCAGTGTAAGTGTGATTGATTTGGTTTGCAAACAATACTGTTAGAGAATATTTTTATGAATCTCGAACAACGTATTGAAGTTCTGAGCAATACGAGGACGGAAAACTATCGCGAGTATCATTAGAGCACGATTTCGAATTATTTTCAAGCACGAAACAGCAATGGAGTGCCTTGATATTTACAGTGCAGACTGAGAAAAACGTCTTTCGGTTAACAAGTCTGCCGAAAATTTGCGTTTTTGAAACAAATCCAAAAAAAAATTGAGATTGATTTAAATTGACTATTAAGTTCGCTGTCTGCATTATTAACGTTTTTAGAATAAATATTTTTTTGTGCCTTTTAGGCACTAATTCGGCCTTTGACGATCCATTTTCTAATACGTTTTGTAATCGCTTGCAAGCTAAATTTGCAACTGAAGTGATTTTGAGGATAATAGATAAGGTCATCAGAAATTCGGATGCAATCACAAATAAATTGGTTAAAGATTTACATTTTGGACTGGAAAACGAATTTGCAAACAATTCAGAGAAGAATCACAAATTGTACTTTTTCTCTGAAACATGTAAACAATAATTAAATAAAGCAATATTTCTTCTTTAGAAAAGTCTCAAACTTCATTTTATGTGTTAGACTTGCTTATATTACGTATTATAGAAATTATATTGCCACTGAAATGAAAACCCTTTAAAGCGGCCACCCCTTCTGAACGGCCGAAATTTTAGGAAACGGAGGGGTGGCAGCTCAGAGGGATTTCACTGTAGTAAAAATGTCGTATTTTCAAGCGCCAAAGGTGATTAAACCATTCCCGCTCTCTCCTAAAATGTTAAACTGAACTTGTTCGCATACGGGAAAATACTACAAATAAAAAATTAAAAAATCCTATATCCAACTTTTTACATGTCTTTTGACACAATTGCGAGTCATATTCGATAGTAGAAAACTGGATTATGTTTTGAAGAATAGTGCATAGCGCAGAATCAAGTGAATACAGTTTTCCTAAGGTGAAGCTTCTTTTTTTTTTTTAATTTTAACCTTATATTCAAATGACAATCATCGATGCGGTCAGATAGCGAAAAGTCCTCTTGTTACCTCAGCCTCTTATTCTTTTCAACGACATGATGCGCGTCGCATTCGGTAACAATGAATAACTATCTTTTAACTTCCGAGTATCCACCAGCATTTTAATTTACTTGGAAAATATTCGGATTCCACAATAACACAATAACCCGGAGCAAACAAGCGTTCCGAACTCGAAAAACAACCATCTTCGAAGAAAACAAAACTTATCCACTCGGAAACCGAAAACAAATCCAAAATGATATCAATCCTTCTACTGTTTTCGTCAAGAAACTTTCGCAAATAGAAGGGTGACCCTTGTCGTTCCGCCCTGACCAGGCAGGGTGACAAAGAAAGGTGGAATATTCCAGACGTCATTAGGAAGAAGACAAGGGTGTCTGGCATAGGAAAAGTGCCTCCCGGCACGCGACATTGTGTGATGCGGAAGCGAAACTGTCCAAGCTCACCGGCTTGAGATGATACCACTCACACTGGAGCAAACTTCGAATTCTGACCCATGCATCTTATCAAATAAATAATTTCATTCGTTATTAGGTTCATATATGCGTATCCACAGACTCCGCTGTGCGGGAGGCTCACGCCCTTAAGGGCCTCAACGTCCCAAGAAATTGAAAAAAAAAAAGAAACTAATACTAAGACTTATTAACGTTGCTAATATATACTGCTAGCCTCTGGAGAGAGACCTTACAGATTTTGTTGCAGGGGGCCCCAAAATTTATAGATCCGGCATGTTCGTTATCCTTCTGACTGCTCAATTTTTTGAACAAAGTCATTTCAAAATACACATATTTTTTACGCGTAATAAAACAATATCAAAATATGTGTACCAAGTTTACAAAAATTATGTTAGAAGTTACGCTTTGTTGGATAAATTTCAAAAATATAAACTTCAACGAAGAAAATTTCTGCTTTGCACTCTTTACACCAAATTCGTCATTTCTTTGAGAAACAAACAACATATTTCTGGTGAAACTCTAGATTGATTTTATTAGGAGATACATGACATGCAAAAAGAATGAGCTGTAAATCTAAATACTGCAGAACATCCATTGCCTGGCGTTCAAAAACCGTGAAATAGAGGAATAAAGTTTTTAAAATATACCGTGTCCCGCCAAAGATAGCCTGAAATTACATTTTAAAGCATGAATTTCCAAAATTTTGGGAAGTGGAAGCTGACTTTCTTTTCCCTAAACTGTCGTCAATAAACGTGTTAACGTTAAACGTGTCATAAATAAAATTTTTTGAAATCGATCGCTAATTAACGGATATATTAATAAAAAACGCATTTTCGTCCTAAATGGTCAATATATTGTACTGCACTGCGGAAAAGGAAATTTGAAATTGATTTAGAGTTAAAAATTTGAAGATGAATGTAATTTTTTTTAAAAAATGCGATTTTATCACAAGTGCATCAATACAATGTTCCAAACTCTCACCCCGTTCAAAAGAACGGTCGTTCATATTTTAAGTGAGCGAACGAATCCATTCATTTTAAGGAGTCGTTCTTTCGACCCGTTCGTTTATGAACGACACATCCCTAATTTCAAAAGCTCACAACCCTACTGAAGTAGTTATTTTTATCAGCATCTTCCATTTTAATAAATTTAAATATCTAAATCAGCCCCCCCCCCCCTTTCGTCGCCCAACCTTTCCTTTTTTATCGAGACTATGCATAATTGTGTTTGTATTTATTGTTATTTGTTGAGCGACATGCTTTAATTGCCTAGTGACACAAAATTTAAAAATGTAACTAACTAAACATCTGGATGAATTTTTTATTATTTTACTACAAGTGAATTAGATAGCTATGGGACATAGCTTTATTTTTAAAAAAGATAGTTTTCAAACTAAAAATTAAAATTTTAGTTCATTATTACGATGATGTATAAATTAGGATTGTACATACAAATGGTGGGTTTCCCTCCTCAGATATATAAACAATGTGTTCCAAATTTATATTAACCATTTCGTCTGTTTCTAGATTCCTGTCATCGCTGACCTTCCGGTTGGCTACAACTTACAAGACCACATTTACCCAGGGGGGATTCATTATTTAGTCAGCGAGACTGTCGCCATTGTTCAGCCAAGAGTCTTCACTTTCAAAGAAATTGTTCGATATCTCTCTATTGGAAGGGGTAAATAGATGAATTTAGTTTTTCAAATTTAAACGAAATTTCTTTCACAGCCATTCATTCTTTTCTGCATATTGATCACTGATGTAATGTAGGCTGCTGTGTTTTATAGAATTAACGTATGCAAGAGCTAGCGCCCCTCAGACTGAGGATGGGGTAGAGATACATCTTGCCTACTTGAGTCTGAGGCTTGAACTCTAAAAGGTTTTGGTGTCACTGCTTATGCTCTTGAACAATACTTACCAATTGCAATCTTTTGCCGATACTATAAAACCTTAGATCGCAGCTTTAAGTAGCGACACGTCCGCCATCTTGGGGCTAAACTCGCTTACTTGTTATGTTTGCTATGAAGAACTAGCTTGATTTACTTCTTGATTGTACTCCTTCTTAATTGTGGATTAACATAGAGTTAATAAGAAAATACAACCAAGAAGTAAAGCCCGCTACTTCATCATGGTAGACTAGGAAGATAGCGTGGCGTTTAACCCCAAGATGGCGTACATGTCGCTACTTAAGATACGACTTACAGCTTTAAATGCTTATGCTCCTGAACAATATCAACCAATTGCAACCTTTGACCGATACTTCTCTATTGCAATCATTTCAAGACTTTACTTTAATAAAATCATTTATAGTTTAGTGTCTAACGTACTTTTAGTAGATTCGTAGTTCTGATTTACTAGAACTGAAACATGTTTTCCTTTATTCCGTCAAGGGCCCTTGACGGTACTCGGTGGAGTGGAAGGTCTTGGTTTCATTAATACCAAATATGCCAATAAATCGGACGATTTTCCTGATGTAGAAATTCACTTCTTGTCTGGATCCCCAGCTTCAGACGGAGGGCAGACATTTCAGAGAGTTATGGGTCAAAGGAGAGAGGTGAGTTTTCTCGAAAATAATTTCATGTATTATATCGTAAATAAACTGTTTAGAGTAGCTTATCAAGCAATTCAAATTTCTTAAACGAACTTAAAGCCAAATTTTATTACCTAGTACCAATACTTTGGCTTCTCAGGACATCATAAATGCACTTCATTTGTTTTTTAGAAAATTAATAACTGTCTTAAAAGATCGAAGCTCCCAAATAATTTAAGAGAATCTCTCTTGTTTCAATAAATATACACATTCAGTTATTAACAGAAAATGGATTTTTTTCTAAATCACCGTCGTAGACAAGTTTAGTTCACTCGAAAACTATTCGTGACGGAACGAAACCAAAAGTAAGGTTCATTCTGCAAAACTGAAAGCTTCCAAAACACAAAGTAGTACTGCTACAAATAGTCACTATTTTCGAGTCTGCTAAGAACATGATTACAATATCCAAGCTTATGAGGTGCAATTTTGATGTCGATAAAATTGAACAATGCTCGTCATGACTAAAAGCTACACTTCAAAACATTTACTGCAAACAGTACGAACCATGGATGTAGGAATCTTTATTGATTTCTAGCTGCTTTTTTTTTCCTTGTGCTGTATTCTAATTTTATAATCTGGACATAGGCTGCAAATTTTTGATAATTCTGTATTCTTATCTATGGGAAAATCATTGTGTTTTATTAATAAAAATGATATTTTTAAACCAGTTTATCATTCATTTGTCACTAAATTAATTTTAATTAACTGAAGACATTAATTAATCAATTAGTTTATTCATTGGAAATTTAAAGCTTAAAATATAATCGTGTTGTGCATTATTTTTTTATTTCTTAGGTAGGCGAAAAATATTTCCATTATCAATTTGAGCTAGAAAAGAAAAACACGCGAAATTTTCACCCGAGTAATACGAATCTTTTTCCCCTCTCTCACCACCCAACAAGGACTCCGCTCTCTCATAGTTACTTCAAACGTGACAATGGGAGTAGATACGGCATGTTCCCTCCTGTACTCCTATCTCCATGGTACGAAAATGTACAAAAACATAAGAAATATCGAACATAGAAGCTACAAATTTGTCAGGAATTGAGCATTTCATAGATAAGAAGTATTTAAATTTGTCTTTTGTTTTCAGATGTGGGAAAAAGTGTACAAACCGTACGCCTATCGAGACGCGTACACTTTTTGTCCTGTGCTATTACGACCCAAAAGTCGGGGCTATCTGAAACTGCGATCAAGTGATCCTTACGACCCACCAATAATAGATCCCCGCTACCTTACCCATCCACAAGACGTCCTCACCATGGTGGACGGTGAGTATTTCTAGGAATTTTGTATTTATTTTATTACCATGGATTACTTCTGGAGGAGATAGTGTCGTTGTAATTAATTCTACTTTTCTGAGAACAAATTACTTGAACAAACTGAATAAATCAATGCAAGTACCTTAAAATCGCTCTGTTGTTTGAGTACGACATGGAAAGTTAGGAATGGAAATATAAAGCCTGCACATTCCTGCTCCGATATTGCACTTAAAATTTCAGAATCTGCATTGTTTCTCGTAAAAGGTGGCTCATAATTTTCAATTTCTTGCCAGTTGTCAAGGTTTGTGTAGTCATTGCATCAAAGTTGAGGGCCGGAATAAATTTCCTTGCAGACTGTAAGGATTTTGTTAGTTTTCTTGCTTCCATTATTCTTCTTAGGGTCAGCTGCCGTACATGGTATCTTTCATTTTAAATCATTGAGAGTGAAATATTTTAATGTTGTGCGAAGTAACTGTTCCTTCTTATGACAGGATCGATAACCTTTTTCAAATTCTCTTTTAAGTCTCTCAATCGATTAATCGAATTTCAAAGCTCACTTGTAGCTAGAAAGTTATACAACACCTCAGTTTACGTCAAAATGATCATGTGCTGTTTACTAAAATTTGAGATTCTCAGTCTTGGACTTAGAGATTACTTGACAAATAATTTTCGAGATAATGAGCCAAATGTTCGATATTCTGACATTCTTGCACTCTTAAACCATTAACGCTTGCATTTAATGGTGTAATGGGACGTTACTCAGACAATTTCAAAAGCATAAATGATTTTCAACCGTTAGAAATCCACGAGATTCAACTTCGAACTATACCCTAGATCTGTTGCATATGAATCATTTGAACTGTGCTTGGGGCTCTTAAGTAAACTCCTGTTTGTAAAAATTGCAATACCATGAAGGAAGCATCATAGTTGAATGAAATTTGATACACAGTTGAGTAGTAATGGTACAAATAAATGATTACATTTTCAAACCAAACAAAAAATAAAAAGAGATAGAAATTAGTATTTTGTATGGCTACCACGTGCCGCAATAAGAACTGCTACACGACTCGGCATGGATTGAAACAAAGTTTGAATATCTGCCTGCGAAAGAGTATTCCATATTGTTTGTATGCGCAACCAAAGTTAGTCTGTCGAAGCAACAGGACGAGGATCACGAGCGAGACGCCACCCAACGAAATCCCACACATGTTCAATCGGTAACATATCCGGGGAATATGCAGGCCAAGGAAGAAGCTGTACCTGCTACGAATCAAGGTAGGATTTGACAGTCCTGGCGACACGTGGACGGGCATTATCCTGCTGGAATACAGCCCGTGGCAATCCTTGTAGGAAAGAAATAGCTTGGGGCTGTAAAACTTCGTTTATGTATCGGGGACTGTTCAAATTGCCCACAATTAGTAGCAATTGTGATCGTCCATAATATGCTATGGCACCCCAGACCGTAACTCCGGGTGTTCATCCACTGTGGCGTTCGATAATGCACTCCGGAATGTGCCGTTCACCGGCATAGCGCCTGACACGAATTCGGTCATTATGGTATCGAAAGTTGAAGCGGGACTCGTCAGAAAAGACGACCAGCTACCAATCAGCACGCCAGCTCCTATGCACATTGGCCCCTTGTAGCCGCAGGTGGCGATGGTTTTGCGTGAGAGGAATCCTTGCGCGCAGACCACGCTGCAGCAGATGTCTCCGAATTGATGAGGCACACAATGAAACACCTGCAGCTGTTGACCACTGTGCTGCCAATTGTCTAGAAGAAGCTATGCGGTCCGTCAGCGCCATATGCACCAGGTGTCTGTCATCACGAGCTGACGTCACATATCGGGATCCACTGCCGGATTTCCGAGCTGTACGACCCTCGTCCGTCCACTGCTTCCAAACACGCATGATTCTGCTGCTGTTACGCTGCACACGAGCGGCTACTGCACGATAAGACAATCCAGCTTCACGAAGGCCGGCGATTCTGCCCCGTTCAAACTCCAAAATTTGCTCAAATTTCGCTTTCTTTCGTCGAAGAGACATAGTAAAGATTCAATTGCTTACTCTAGCATATAACCACCGATAATAATACACGCCTCGCTACAGCCGTCTATTTATATTCGATTCGATCCGCCGTTCAGAGGGCGCTACTCAGCATACACATGCGCTACCGGTCTGCAATTCTAATCATTTGCATATCATGCCCTACTTTACATTTCCTGCAATTTTCAGCTCACTTTTGTAAGTCCTTCGTGGTGTTGCATTTTTCAAACAGGAGTGTATTTTAATAAAATGTTGAAAAATATCTGCAGGAGAGCCATTTAAGAATGTTTCGAGTAAAATCTTTAATCTTAATTCATTCTTCATCTTTCAAAGTACGTATATCATTTTCGTTGCAAAAATAACTTTGTTCTCAAATGCTTTTGTTCATACACTTTATGCCAAGATTTCCACATACGTTTAGCTGTTTCTTCATGCTTGATGTAAATTAATTTGTTCATGTTCTAAATATAGTTACTGATATTTTAAGCAATTTACTTTTTGATCTGTTATTCCAAAAGGAAAAGTGGTGGATAGTAGTTTATATTCTAATTTTAGAACTACAGACAGGAATAAGAACATGAATATTAAGACTACTGCATTTAATCTTTGTTTTTGAAGATTTTGTTCCATCAAAGCTTTTTGCTTTTGTTCTAATGTTGGATGGTTTATTCCCTTTCTTTTATGTTATTTTAATCGAGCAAAAAAGATTGTTTTTTAATATCATTTTTTGTGGCTTAATATATCTTACTTTAATGAAAATGCGATTGGTAAATAGCGAATCAAGTGATTAATTGCTTTCTGTGGTAGGTATGAATTATTTTAATTGTATGAAGCAAATTTTCTTGCCGTGGGCGATCTCGACCGAAAAAGTTAAGATTTTTTTTCATTCGTAATAAAAAGACTATTTTAAGGCTCAATTTGCAAATTTCGACTGCTAAGTGGTGGTTGCATGAAGATTTCATCGGACTGTGATGTTATTTTACATCATAGTATTTCTCCTCATTCATTCTCCTCTTTTTTCACCCTGATCGATTTGAAAAGTTATTAAAAATCAATGTTTTCGTAAAAAAGAAAAAAATGCATTTCTAGGTTCAATTTGCGATTTTTGACATGTGATGTTTTGCGATGTGGCGCATGAAGATATTATCTGACCAACTTGAAATTTCACATGTAATTGTTTAGTCCTTGCCGACAACTTTTCTCACCCTGGCCGATTTGAAATTCTGAAAATAACTTTTTTCGATGCACCCTATTGTCCAGCATGTTCGGGATCGGATCAGTTAAGGCCCGAATGGTGCAAGACCAAAACGGGAAAGGGGTTAAATGTTCTTAGCTTTGTCCAGTTTTTATTTCTCATCGACATCTCATTTCATTCCAGCGATGAAGATCTGCTATGCATTTGGAGATTCCCCCCCTTTCAAGAAATACGGTGGCCATCGCTTCGAGACCACTTTCCCAGGGTGCGAGATTTACGCGAAGTTCAGTGATGAGTACCTGGCTTGCGTGGCGAGGACTTTCACTTCCACCATCTACCATCCTGTGGGCACTTGTAAGATGGGAGCCCCGGGTGATCCCACGGCAGTCGTAGATCCACAGCTTAGGTAAGACATTTCATAATAATCTTCTTCAGATATAGTTTTAATAAGTCAATACAGATTATCTGCGACATTTAGAGTTTTCAAATCAATGAACTTCTATGACTTCTGTTTGAAACTTTCCATGACTCATGGAATGCAACGTTTTCAGCAAAAAACATAAATTGTTCACTAGAATTGTATAATTGGTGTTTAGTGAAAATAAAATTACAACTATCTGATCTATGCTTTGTACATATGCTTCTTTCAAATTAAAGTAAAATGTGAAGAGCTGAGCTAATATTATGACTAAAAAACAATTAACGCAACATGATGTGGTTTTCATATTCTATCGCCATCTTAAATGTCCTTATTCAACTTCTAAAACAAATTGAATTTTCTAAAATCTTTATAAATTTAAGACAAATATTTTGTATTAATCAGTGATAAGTTTATGAATGGCATTAGCTTGAATCAGCTTGGATGCAGATGGATTAAAACTTTCGAATGGGCATGGCAAAATGACAAGTGTGAAAGTCTTGAATTACACAATATAAAATACAATAATGTTTAAAATAATGGTAAGCAAAAAAAATATCATTGTCCACGTGGTTCAAATATACATTGTGAAAGCTTTTAGTTATATCCCATCGATATCAGTATCTCCGTTGGTTTCGTCTTCCTTTATCACTTTCAAAGTTCTTCTTCCAGCGAGCTCTAAATTGCATGAGTTTAATAAAGTTAGTTCTGTAAAGGGAATCAATCGCAAAAAGTATCTCCAGTGGTCCAAACCCGCTTATTAGCAAACCAAAATACAGTTAATTGCATGTTACCTGTAATCTTCCAGGATTGGATTTTGAAGAAAGGAAACCTTTTTTCCCATTGCAATACCTCATTCGCATGAAATCAAAACTCATCCGCGTAAAATAAAATGATGTCAAATCTTTATCCGGATATAATCAAGCCTACGGAAAACGAGGGTGTACTGCACACTGTTGGGGGGGGGGGGAGGTCGCCGATCTTCTGCGTTGCGCCAAGGCGGATTTGGTTCGCGCATGCATGTTCGGAGCGTGACACAACAACGCAGAAGATCGGCGATTTTCCTAGTAGGAAAACAGGCCTTTAGACCCTTTGAAAAATTCAAAATGATGGGCCTGACCAAGTTTAAACATAACATTGCTGTCTAACGTTCAATAATTTGTCCTAGTGGTCTAACAGAATATCATTTTTATTTTAATAGAGTGAACGGAGTACATGGGCTACGAGTGGTAGACGGTTCCATCATGCCTACCATCGTATCAGGAAATACGAATGCGCCCATCATCATGATAGCAGAGAAGGCGGCAGATATGATTAAAGGGGTGAAGACGGTCATCAAAAGAAAGGACAAAAAGAAAAAGAAACGATGAAACTGCATACATTCTTATTTATTTATCTAGTGAGAAGTGCAATTACAGCACACAAATGTGAAATATCGGCAGGGAGGAGTGCTTAGATTATCCACAGTGCAATATGTACTGCAAAAGATCTTGTCATGCCGGACTGCAAAGCGCCATCCCAAATCAACACTTCATGTATTGTCTTCTTTGTGGCTTTTAAAAGATTTGTGGGTTTTGTCAAACTTT
Organism: Uloborus diversus; assembly: GCF_026930045.1. Lineage (NCBI taxonomy): Eukaryota > Metazoa > Arthropoda > Arachnida > Araneae > Uloboridae > Uloborus > Uloborus diversus. The sequence continues at coordinate 102,564,687 of NC_072731.1, forward strand.
GTCCGTGGGAAACGGTTCAGGTGTTAGAAAGAAAAAAAGCTGTCTCCTACCTCCAGATGGTATCTTTGGTTCTTTGGCATTTGTAAGGAATTTGGAATTTCTTTCCGATAGACAGTTTACATTTCAGAAAAGCAATCTGAAAACGTCTTAAAAACAAGTACAAAACTGCACAAGCGAACAAAGAGTTAATAAACAAATGTAGAACGCCTCATGGGACTTCCTACAGTATATCAAAGTGAATGAGTGGATGATATTTAAATAAAGTATCAAGCAGTCATCATCAAACATAATGCAGAGAGCATTTTAATATGGTCACTGCTAAACTTTGTCCCGAAATGGGATTTTATTCTTGTTAAGGAGATGATTGGGGTATTTTTATACAAGAGTACTGACCATGACTCCTGCCAAACTACTCTGGTCAAATGTAAAATGGAGAGAATTTCTCTCGAAATGGACCGCATGTGTACAGATAAATATCATATCAGATGTATGCACTTGAGACAGTATGTACTTATCACTTCAGAAAAGTTTAGCTGCCAACATTGTACATAATGCACAACTGCACATTCCATGCACACTATTTCGACAGAATCATTATCTGATTACTTTTTCAATGTTTCTAAATTCTAAGTCACACCAAACGTCTCTAAAAATTTCAACTAATTCTATTAAAGGAAGTAATAAATCACACAGCAAACAAAATCGTAGGAGGGCGTTATACACAACAGTAATTAACTGTTTATTGTGTGATCAGTAACTGAGAAATAATCCCCCCCCCCTTTTTTTTGTATCCATATCTTACCTGAGATTATATGACAAAATGGCACTCCAAATTTTTTTTCCTGACATTTTGCATTACATTATCGCTATACAGTAGAACCCTCATTCTTTTTTCCCCCTTTCCTTTTGTATAAAATTATAAATCACCAAGAAAGATCATTTATCTTCAAGCCATTGATCTTCATTGAGAACTAATAAACTGACTAGGACCACCCTAGCTGGGCCCAGAGCCTGATGCTGGTCGTCACATTTGTATTTATAACAAAATTCAGTTTTTTAAACCCTTTGTCCCACATAATATGGTTGTCAATGGACTGTAAGGTCATATTTGTAATACTTCAACCATCATTTTAAGAAATGTAAAGAATACATTATCTGAATTCCATTTACTCTAAAAAGATTCCACTAGCACAAGATTACTAGTCTATCAAAATATTGAAATAGTGGAATGATGTATTTTAAATGTAAGGGAAAATTTAATACCATCTTTTGCTGAACCCCCTAAGATTAAAATTAAAAATATGCATCTGCTTTCATTATACTCACTAAAAGCAGGTACAAAAGGAACACTCAGAAAAACACTAAAGTCCTACAAACCCAAACTAATGTGAACCGAAAAGCGACAGAGTTTGTAGAAATTCCGGGTTATCAGGAATACTCATGCAATGTGTTTTTCACATGTCATTTTTCCGTCTAACCAAGGTGTGGCCGAGTTTTTTATATTTCTCTGGGCTATTGAGAGTAGAGTTTGTGCAATTCTACTATTAAGTTTAAACATCAATTTATTGCACAAGATTGTGACATACCAGCTATGGGTACTGCAATTTATGCCAATTTCTAGGCATTCCAATCGGTTGTAATTACAATGGGAAGATATTATCTAAGCCCATTCTATACTGAAAATATGAATATTTAACTAGCTGAAATTTCATATGGTGCATATACTCTCCAAAAACGAATATTTTCTGCGAAGAATGTAAACAACTAATTGTTCATATATTTCTTTGCAAACAGTCTTTGAAAAATCAAGTTGCCAAAGACTTGTTATCAATGTTGCCATGATTTATCATACTGTTATTGAAAGTGCATTGTATATATATTTATTTATTGAATGTTTGCCAGTGTATATAGTTTATTGAGAAACAATTTATATGAAGATACATATTATCATCCAATGTTGAATTATTAGCATACAATTTGTACAATTTTAAAAATCATCTTTTTTTTCATTAATAGCTCATTTCGAGATAACTAGAACTTTCAATGAATTGTTGTTTCAATTATTTGTCGAAAATAAAATATCCACTGAAATACTCAAACTGAAAATATCAACCAATTATATGTTTTCCAACAACTAGAAACCAAAATTAAATTAAATCTATGCACCAACCTAGTGATTTGATGAAATACACTATGTTCAGAATTTCAAACACTTGGGTTAATTTATCAACTTTTGTAAGAGTTTTTGATGCATAGATGTTGTGCTATATTTAAAACAGCTCATTTTAGTCAAGCATAAAGACATAAGTTTTATCAAATGAAGTGTACTATACATCCCATTACATTCAAATAAAATCTCACTAATATATAATTGCAGGGTAGTACAATAGAACTATTCTTTTATAAACCTAGCCTTTTAAAAAGTTCTTTTATAGTATATCTGGGATTTTGTAGAAGGGGAATGTATGCCAAAGTGAAATAGATAATTGAAATAGAATCAGATAACTTACCTTTCTTGCAATGAACAAATTAGAAATTTCTTTTGAAAATTACAATGCAAAAAGAAGAAACAAGCACTTGCATTGAAACATCTTTTTTTTTTTTTTTTTTGGAAGTAAATTTGAACCTTCAAAAAAGTGGATAACTATTTTGCCAAAGTGAAAAATAAAACATTTTTCTGTTTGACTTTTAATTATTATGTTTTTTTAATCAACTGAATGAATAAACAAAACAATAAACAGGAAAATAAACAAATTAATTAAGGAAGGAAACCAGTTTAGGAGGCCGAAATTTTAGTGTTTTTCGTGAATTTTTTTTAACAGAAAAGAATAATCAGAATTTGTTCAAACTTGGAGGATATTTTATTCATTTTTTGACGTACAGTTGGCATTTTTTTCAAGTTATTTCCACCAGAAGTAGCAGCTACTCTCCATGGGCAGTCACCATCAGAGCTTGTTGCTGGTGGGCATTATTGAAGCCACAATGAGGAACATGCATGCATTTTTTTATATTTTTTTAATGAAAATTTAAGCCATTTTATAAAGATAGACACCGATTTCAGTTCATTCGGGCTGCTAGTTATTTTTAATTAAATCTTAAAGTCTCCCGATTAGGCCTGCCCCCTTAGTTTCCCCATCTCCGCTGATGACGTCAAGATTCATCCCCACTCCCTGCTCCTTCTGGCACTGGACGCACGTGCGTATATAGAACATTGCTAGCATTCTCACTCCACGCACAAACTGCCGAACTGCAATTGTATCTCATTGCAAATATTCAGCATTGTACACAACAAGTTAAATATTTTTAGTGTACCAAGAAATAAAAATAGTGCAATGCCATCAACACTATTAAAAAGAGAGAGAGAGAGAAAACTTCACTCATTTTTCAACTTCACTTATTTTACACTCTTCTGTTGCAAAAATTACTTAACAGAAACTAACAGAATTGTATATTAATTACATAAAATTGATTTACTTTTTACAAAAACTATTCCTGATCTCTCATTTCTTTCTTTTTTTTAATTCTTCGAATTGAAACGAGTTTATTTATTTTGAGGGTAGAATGTTATTTTTCATGTATTGATTTATTTCATTTTGCTCTGCTTCAACTATTGCATTCCAAACAATTATTGAAATCAAAAGTCTCAATTTGAATTTTGAGTAATTTTTAAGATGAAAAAAAAATTAAGAGGCTTTTTGAATGATTTGCATTTTTAGTCTGCAAAATTCATGAATAAAAATAATAATGAATAAATAAAATACTTTAGGAGCAAACAATTAAAATGAGGAAGAAACGTATTGAAGAAATGATAAATTCTCAAAATTTTTTAATTTAATATCATATTTCCTTTTTACTTCAAAACATATTGAAAGAAGTAGAAAATTTGAAAGGAGTTACAGTAAAGATTAATATAGTTTTCATTTATTAATTCGTAATACTTTCCTCTGCTCTAACTTCTGTGTCCAAAACCCGGATTGTACAAAGACGTAACGTTACCCCCCCCCCCCCCCGCCCCCTATGCGATCAGAGAAATGAAGCTGGTTCGTTGTAACTTCAATGCACAATAGATAAACGTCTTCGTAATTTAATTGTTAAGGAATAAAAATCTGAATCATATAGGTAGTTAATATTAAAAAAGTAGCAAATGAAACTTTTATTTATATTTATTAAGTGCTAACTTTTCAAAAACAATTTTCGAAAAAAGGAATACTGTTAAAAAACTAAATTATATTTATCTGTAAAATGTCACTACACCAGATAAAAAAGAAGCAATCAAAAATTAATTCACTATGCATTTAAATCAATCTGAAAACATGTATAAGCATTTAAAAGTGCAAAAATAATGAATATTAATTAACCTAACACATTACATGTTATTTTTCAGATCAATAATATCAATTTAAACTGGCCAAAATAAAAAATAAATAGATACAAAAAGAATGGGGTTGTTTCCAAAATTTATAAGAAATATTTTTTCCTGAAAGAATTGTTTTTTATGGAAATTGAACAAAAAAAAAAAAAAAAAATACTAATCTAAGGTAGCATATGCGAAAATAACATTTGATTAGCCAAAATATTTAAATATTTGCAGGATGCGAAATGACTGAAATTTGAAACACGAGAGCGATTTTCCGCAAAATCCAAGTAAGTTCAATGTTGTCATGGTTTCCAAATTGATTCCTTTGTTAATTCATGAAATTAAACAAAAAATAAACTAATCTAAGGTACCATATGTCAAAATATCTTTCGGTTGTAGAAAACATCAAAATATTTACAAGATGCAAAACGATTGAAGTCCCAAACATGGAAGCAATTTTTCGCAATGTTGCATATTGAACACATGTTCAGGAAATTGCATTGGTGAAATAATTTTTTAAAACTTTTCAATCCAATGATTTTTGAGAGAATTTAAGCGCTAAGAAACTTTTTCAAGGTTTTCAAACACTTGAAAATGAACTTTTTTTTCAAGCACTTTTCAAGGTTTTTTAAGGGCGTACAAGTCCTTTTACCCGACCCATGCAGGTTCCTCTTTTGTCAACAACATATTTCCTAAGAATATAATCCTAATTGTGATGAAAAAAAGTTGAAAATTGCATGGTTTTTTAGGTGTTTGATCATAATGTTATGTTTTTCTACCATGTGTTTCACATTTCTTGCTTAAAAAAATATATTTATCAATAATATTATCCCAGAGTGAGGTTTATATGAATTAAAATTGAATGCAGAATATCCACACAAATTTTCAGAATGATGGGTATAACTCTTTGAGCTAGAATGCCTACAAGTTTTTAAAAAAAGTTGTTTAGAGAAAAACACATTTAAAAAAAAAAAAAAATGCTGTGAACATTTTCGTATCTCCTCGGTCACTTAAGTGCTCATAGCATCTTAACTAATTGTAAATTTTTAACTGAAACTTTGGCAACTTATTTTTGAGGAGTTTTAATACCATTTTATGACATAAAAAAGTGGATTTTTGACTTGTCTAAACTGTTTTCCCCCCTTTATATATGACAAAAAATAAATGAGTGAATAAAATAGCAAATAGTAAGAAAATACGTGAATGAATTAAAGTAAGTAAACTATTAAATGTGAAGGAATCTAACTGAATTAATAAATAAATGATTAGGTTTGAATAAGTAAATGAAAAATGAACTCTTTCACTTTGCCTCAATATATACTGATATTCATGTGAAAGAGTTTTAAATTTAACACACCAGGTATGAAGTCTGAAAGTAAACACTAAAATGTTAAAACTCTTAACATGAAGCTTATTTATTCCCTAAATCAGACATCAACTAAAAATATGCCATGAAATATGAATACTAAAGAAAAAAAAAAACATGTTTAAGTTTTCTGTGGATATTTGTAATTTGAATACTATATTATCACCTCAGAGCAACAATAAGATCTCTAATCCCAGAAATGACACCAAGATATCTTACTGTTGCTCTGAGGCAACAATATTTAATTGTTAAATTAATAATGCACATTCAAGCATTGTGTAGATGTTCAATATAATTTCCCCAAAACCGATTTATTATTCTTTTAGTAATTCGAATAATTAGTGTAAAAGTATTCTGTTATAATTTATATTTTATTTTGTTCTTTTTAACAATTAACTAGAAAAATACTTTCATATTTGATACAAAATTCAAAAATGTTTTGAGATACATCGTTTTATTTATTATTTTGATATATTTTGTAAAAGGTACTGTTTAAAATAAATAAGCTATGCTAAGTCAGCTTTGAAAATTAATCATATTTTGCTACTGATGTTGTATTAAAAGCATTCAATTAAAATGCTTTAAAAAGTAAAATAAAAGAAAATTTAAGCTCTGAAGATCAAATAAATTTATGATTAAGGATGAATGTTTCTCTCAGTTCACATGAACACTATTTAAAAACATCACAACCATACAAGAATAGAATATGGAATGCCTGGATTTTCAAAACGCTTTGGGTGCAATAAAAAACATGAAATTCAAGCAGATGAAGTGATTATAGTAGAAAGCCCTTTATCTAGACTGATTGAGAAAGAGGTAAAAATAACCAAGAATCCAGTCATCTGAAAAATGAAAGGGAAGGTAAAAAAAAGGCAGGAGGGGGACATTTATATCGTTAAATATATAATACTTTCAAACGAAGATTTGAGTGAAATAAAAATTTTAGTCATTTAGCTTGAAAAAAAAAATGATTAAAAAGAATAAACAATGCTATAAAGACAATTGCGAAAAAAATTGCATTCCGTCAACCGGGACAACTTTGCCAGGTTTTGAAAACAACAATATTTTATCACTAAAACTTCTTTTTCAGTGCAAAAAGATGTGAATTTAATGTATGTAAAGAAATCAAACAATAGTTCTTGTCAGATATCTTTATGTCTATAAACTAAGGAGGGTTTTTTTTCAGCACAAAAGTATTTTTTCAAGCAATCATTTTCATTGCTCAAATGCAATGAACCTTACAACAGATTAAAAAGTATTGTCGCAGATCGGAGGGGGATCACGACTTCCATGACCCCCCCCCTCTTTGTATCTATTACTTCTTAAATGCTTTAAAAAATGAATTTCAAAAGATATTTACTTTTTCTCATGGTTTTGACATTTAAAAAAAAAATTTTCAAGCAAACATTCAAATATTACCGCAGGTTTCGAGGAAGGGGGGGGGGGCATGATCCCCCCTCCTCCCTTGTATTTACGACTGACCATAACCCTGCCCTTTAGCGAGTGAAGAGGTTTTTCCCCAGAAAATTGAAGTGTTTTGCCAAATAAACAATGCTATAATAAAAATGTTACAAAGAACAATCACAATTGAATAATACGACAAATCAAATTATTTACTTAGATAAGAAATTATCTTCAACTATAAAAACAAAAACAAACGTTAAAGAAGTAAGGAAAACAAAACCCAATATAAAAATCCTACAAAATCAAATTATGTACCTGAAGATTGAAAAAAAAAAGACATTCAAAAATCTATTCGCTGTTCGCAACAGCATAGTATGAGCATGGTTCCTAGTAGCTATCCTTGTAGCATTCCCCTCACTGACTCCATGTAAGAAAATCTTCGCTATTTTGGTGCATTTTTCGATTGCAGTTTTTAAGTGCCAGCGCGCGGTTTAGATAAAAATTTACAATTTTTTTTGTGAAATCACAATGAAAACGAAGACTAGATCTCATGGTACTTAATTCCTTGGGAAAAAAATGGAAAAAAAAATTTTTGGAGGACAAAATTTGAAAACTCCCTGACATTTTTGACAGTGTCATTTTCCCTGACAATTCCCGGTTTTCCCGGAGCGTACGAACCCTGAATAAAACAATAGAAAGGATATCGTTTAAAAAAATTATAAAGGTAAAAACAGTTCTCTGAATAAGCGAAAATCATTCATCCCCCATCCCTCCTGATGTAAAATAAACACATTCTTCAAGTAAAATGACTAAACACTCTTTTAAAACCAAAAACAATTCCTTGCAATTTAAAATATTTTGCCAAATAAACAAAAATACAATAAATTACATTAACAGTAGCTTTAAAATGCAAACAAACGATCATCCAACTCTATTATTTATAGCCATAGTCGCCAAACCACCACATTACTGTAATCCAGTCGATCAGTGAGCGAAGCGAACTCCGACCAATTAGCGTTCCAATCTTTTGAATGAAAGCTTTTAAATCCCGCTCTCTTGCTAAGCATTTGTCTCACTTACTACCTTTCTTTGCATACTTGAATGATTTTCATATATTACCTAATTTCTTCTTTTCACCAGATTAAAATCTTCTTTTGCACTGATCTTTTGTGTACAGAACTACCCTGTTGTAATTTATCTGGACGAAAATAAAATTTGTTTCGTCTCTAAATTCCACCATCTTTTTCTTTAATAATGTACTGATATGTTTGATAATCCTTAAAGTATACTTCCATTAGTGCCAAAACTCAGATGGATTTGAGTCGAGAAACAAATGTTGCTACAGTACTTTCTGATCATTTGGTTAGTGAAAGAAACCCGATTTCTTCTAGTACTTTACTTTAAAATATATCACGGGACCTAAAATCGTTGCTTTCAAGAAATGAAGGCTTCACTCTCTCTCTCTGTCTACATTTTATCTATTCTCAATTGACTTATCACAGTAGGAAATTTCATTACAAAAAGCAGAGCTGGCTTTCTTATTGTCCTTTGGCAACAAGTTAAATATTTATTTCAGTTCTCGCTCAACAATAGGTTAAAATGAATATTAATCATTTGGGAGACATAACCATCCAATGTTTTGATTAATTAATTAACAAAAACATTTCTGATTCGATCTATCACGCTTCTAAACCATGCTCGCCACAACTTAATTACACACAAAAAAATTGATTAAAATCGGTCCAAGCGTTTAAAACCTTATGTTGACAAATGTCCGCACAGAAGATTTCTACATATTAAGATATAAATTTTCCCGTTTTCATAACATTTTTTATTGCTACTCCACTTTTATTAGTCATAGCGTGATGTTATATAGCCTATAGCATTCTTCAATAAATGGACTATTCAATACAAAGAGAATTCTTCAAGTCGAATCAGTAGTTCCAGAGATTAGCGCGTTCAAATAAACTCTATAGCTTTATATTATTGGTATAGATTAGATCCTAAACAACCCCCAGACAATGCAAAGCATACTCAGCAAAAATTGATTTTTTTAAAAAAAATTCTTGTTAGCATTTCAAGTGAAAAGACTCATTATCTACCTCAGATAAAATCTATCAAATCGAACATGCACAAAATTAATTACCTTGTGAATATAATTTTTCTCAAACAATGTTTCTGAACAACTAGAAATAATCGCCCCCCCCCCTCCCACCTCTTTCCCAGTCCTTCGTTTTTTTAGCAGAGGTTTTTGATAACATCCCATATTTCTCTCAAACCAAACAAAATGAAAGACTATAAAAGTGTGGAGCACCATGAATCTTGAAAATAATTTTGCTTTTCAATACAGTAATTCAATGATACTTCAAGACTTAAATATTATAACAGGTTTATTTAAATTAAAATATTTTCTTACGATTAAACAATGTATATTATACAAGGTTCTAATAGAACAGATTATTTTGCTCTTGCATAAAGCTTTTGAATATCTGGAACGTAAAATCAGAAAATTCTTTTTACAGTTTGTGAGTCTTGTAGTGCTCCTGGAACGTCTACCATTAATGAGGAAGGTTTGCTTTCTCTCGACATTTCTGCATCAGAGCTTTCAACATAAATTGCTTCCATGACAAAGAACGTACATGCTGAAGAAAAGAAACAGAGATAAAGCATCACAGATTTTAATGACAAAGATTTTAACTAGTTTCAAGACAGTTACTACCATCAAAATTAACGCTGCATTTAATGACTTAATGAAATGTATAACTGCACAAAGAGAACATTTCGAAGCAAACAATATTTTTAAAAAGTTAAACAGGTAGATGAACTCATGAATTATTCGAGCACAGAATGACAGAGAGAGTGAAGCACAGATTGAGTGAAAAACTGCCTTAGAAAAAGAAAAATCTTCCGCAACCATACCTTTAAGAAAATGTCTAAGTCTATTACACCTTTTCTCAAGGCTTCTCCAAGATAATATACTGCATCTTCAGTAGCATTCTCTTCAGCAAATGCATTGAGAAGCCTAAAAGGGCATTAAAATTGCATAGAAATTCTTAATCAGTAAGCAAAAAGATAAACAACTTCCATTTCAAAAAATTACATATTTGTAAATTAAATATATACATGCAATTAATAAAACATAAAAATTCAAAAAAAAAAAAAAAAGGAGTGTGTAATTCTAAGAAAAAAAACTTAAAAAAAATTATATCTATATATTTGATATAGGAGATAGCTCTGAAATTCTATGTGAAATTTCAACATGCTGATAAGTAGTTTACATACAATATTGTAGGTTACTAAATAATAGTCTGTCATCTAAACTCTTATTTGATCAACTTTTGTGAATGAAAAACCATCCTTGAGAACTTACTTTTGGATACAAAGCCAAAAATTCATAAATTTGTTTGTATCAGTCATATTAGCGGGGGGTAAAACTGTTTGGAGGACCAAAAATACTGACTTTACTGACCAAAATTTATAAAATACTGACCAATACTGACTAAATACTGACCACATACTGACTAAAATTTAAAAAATTAACAAACTTCGGAGTAACAAAAAAAAAAAAAGAGTATCATACTTAGTAAAATAGATACTAGCTTTGTTAGTAATGTGCAGCACCAGTGTTCACGCTCAATTATCCATAACCTGAGTCCCAGGGACCCATTAATGAAATAGATTTGGGTCCTTTGGTGGAAAAAATGAGTCCCTTAAATTTTAAACAGAAAATCTTACCATATAAATGAATAATATAAAAAGGTTAATACTTGGGAAAAAAACTATTTACATAGTGATTTAAAAAAGTTATGAAATAAATTAAATTGGTTTTATTTTTTATGATTATCATTGTAAAATTATTTTCAAATAATATACTTGCAAGACTTAGTTATGTGAGAAACTCAATGAGATAATCACACTCAAAATTTACTTTAAAAAAATTAAAGTTGGATTTTACCATAAAATACTAATCAAGTGCCTCTGATTGATCAAGCAGAAAGCACTTCCTTTACCTTTATTTTCCTGAATTTTTTTCTAGATGAAAATACCAAAAAGCCCCCTCCCCCCTATCCAGCATGAACTATCATCAAGTATCATTGGGAATTACACAGAAATAGAAGAAAAAAATCGCAAGCGAATGAACCCAACGCAAAAATCGCGATCTCAAAAACCGAACCATTCTCTCACATGAGTGTGAAAACTGCTCATTTGCAATCTTAAATCAGTACATTTGACTTAATTTTGACTCTTTCAAAATATCTGTTTTGGCTTCCGTGCTATTTTTAAAATCGCGCCATTTTGAAAATGGCGCGGTCGATTAATACCTGACTTTTGCAAGTCCAAATAAAAAAAACCCCATCAGAAAGAGATGAATTACTAGAAAGAGGACAAGCTTAAAGTGCTTTTGTATAAAGTTCAAGTATTCATAAGCAATTTAAGAAGAAAAATGTGTGTAGTTCAGAACTTTGTGTTCAGCGCGATCGGGAAAATGTTCGCTATTTTTTTTTCTCCTATCCTCTTAATGGGGATGCATGATTTTCAAAAATAATTCTGGTTACATGAGTGCAAAATAGATATGATTTTACTGTACAGTTGTCTTGTATTAATCCTGATGATTACATTGAAACCACACTCTTACTTTTAGTCTTGATTGCTGTTTTCAGAAAAGATAAAAGTTGAGGGAGAGCTTGTTCTTAGAATACAGTTTACAGTACAACGGACTATTTATGTACCTGCAATATTTTGCTCCCTGAGCTCAGCCCAGGAGGTCACTGTAAGTTCCAGTCTTATCACTAATAAAACTCCATTGATTGGTCAACAATAGGGGTGTGTTTGAATAGCTGATAAAGAGATAGGGTCATTTTAATTCCTTTCTGCTGATTCTCCTGGTTATTGAAGCTTAAAAGCAATTACTAAATGGGTCTTCAGCATTTTCCACAATTTTTTTTTGTTTCTTATCTTTTGGGTTTTCTGGGTTCCCAGGACCCGAATTTTCGCGGAAGTTGCGTCCCCTTTCCGCGAATTTGCGTAAAAAACCCGCTATAGCGCGTAAACGCGAACCCTGAGCAACATAATGTACAGCTAATTTGGTACAAATTTTGACTGAAAGTTTAGTTTAATTCATATATTTATTGTATAATGAATAAAACATTTCTGAAACTAGGAAAATAAACTAAAAGATCTCGCAACTGTTTAAAATATATAAGTGATTGAAAGCAGTTGTTCATTCACATTTTTTTTTACTTTGAAAACGCAGTGAAAAACAACTTTTAAGAAAAATTCTGAAATCAGGAAATACCAAGTGGAAACAATGTATAAGTTATACACTTAACCATGTTAATTTTTCGTTAAAAACAACTTTTAATAATACTTTGAACACATTTATAAGATTGTTTTAATTACTAATATGTAAATATTTTTGCATGTACAAAAACTGCGCCCTGTACCAAAAATATAGACACAAGCATAAAATACAATTCCGAGTACAAATACGAATGGAAGGATTTTTATCACCCATGTGTATAATGATAACCAGTACAGTGACAAGCAGCAAAACAAATAATTTTCTACAATAGAGAATATTTTATGGTATTCTTTTTAAAACATTAACTGCAAAACGATTGATAAATTTCATTTATTTTATAAACAAGTAGCTTTTATTCCATTTCTTAAGCAAATCATACTTTTTCTAGCTTTGGAATGAGAATATGATAATGGAAAAAAAGTGACCATTAAAGAATTTTCAAAAAACAATACTGCAGAATATCATTCATTTAGTACTTTAAAAACTGGCATATAATATCTTATAGAAAAACCTGTAAAATATATAAGGAGAATATAGTAATGTCAGTAAAAGTCTGGGAAAAAAGTATCTAATTCAACATCGTCATCATCCTCATCTTCAAATCTGAGCACAGACACTGAATTTTCATTTGTTTCATCTAAGACCATGCATGCAAAACTTGGAAATTAAAGATCAGCATTTTCATTGGCATCTGAGATCAGTCTCACATAATTACGGTTATTTTGTAGTGACAAAACATTAAGTAAAGAAGAAGGGGGGGACGAGCGGAAGAACGGGAATTGACGAAAGTATTGTGCACTGTCCACCCTTTTTTCATAACACATCACCATCCAATTCAATTTGTGTTTTTCTTCAGTCACTGTTGTACTTGAGGATATACACTAAGTTAATGCTGTGAAGCTGCTGCACTTGTGGGTGGAAGAGTTGCCAGATTTTAAATTTCGGAGAACAAATTTTGGTTACTTAGTTATTACTGCGGTGTATCGTCAGGCGTCTAGAGAATTAAGTCTTCCTCAACCAAAAAGATGTTTCAGGAACACTTCTGCAGTCTGAGTGACCTTTTCTGGATCAACTGGAACTATTCAACTGTGAGATCAGAGAAAGCAATTTGAGGTTTTCTTGTACTAACTTGAAAGATCCTAATTTCCCCTTTCTGAATACTGCTGACGTGGAGTCACATCCTGTGCCGCCTGCGTGGAGGAAAAGAAGAGGATCCTTCAAGGCTTCTTGTACTTTCAATGTGTTGTAATATTTTCCTTTGTATTAAATTGGTTTGGGGGTTTTTTTGTCTTTTTTGCATTTTGTGTTTTGTTTTTGTTTTCTGAATTTTGTTCATTGTTGTATTTTGATCGTGATTTTTCACTTCTTGTTTCTTATTCATTCCGTTATTGTTTGATTTTGTTTATTCTCATTCGGTTTTGTTTTTGCTTTTGATTATGTCTCAAATCAATAGGTTTGCCAATCTTCGGATTAAGAAATTTCGTTTTTTGAACCATTTAAAATTTCTTCAAGAGTGTAGGCGCAAGAAAATTACTCCAAAATTTATCTCTTTGAAATGTAATTTACCACGTTCTGTCAAAATTGACAAAGTAATCTTTCGGTCGAAATTGGTTTTACTCAGAGCTTCGATCCAGGAAACTAGGAAGCGTTTATCGTTTATTGAATGTGAACTTTATGATTTACATCTTTCGGTTTCTAATTCCATTCCCGACTTTAACATTGACAGAAATTCTTGGTCTAGAACCCTTCGTTCCTCTGATAAACATCAAATTGTTTTGAAAAAGAAATTAGCTATGCTTTGCAAATCTCATGTCGTTCCTCTTGATAATTTACCTGTTGTTAATAAGAATGTTGTTGTTAATCTTTCTAGCATTCCATTAAGCAATTCTCAAATTGAGGCTCTAAAATGTAATCATAATTTTGCTGTGATTGTTAAACCTTCTTTTTCAAAGCTTATTGCTCGTGTTGAGAATACTTTTAAATTTAGTGCCTTAACTTCCTCTCAAAAAGATTCAATTCGGTATCTTATAGCTTCTAATATTGACTTTAACTTGAAAATTTCTAAACCTGTATTTGCTAATACTGTTAGCCGTTCTGTTAAAGACTTAGTTTTGAATTCTGATCTGGTTGTTACCAAAGTTGACAGTGGTAGCCAAATTGTTGTTCTTGACAAATCATCTTATGTTGATAAAACTAATGATTTGATTTCTTCTGGGTCATATGCTGAAATTTCTAAAGATCCTAGTGATAAAGAGTTAAAAACTATTTCATCTGCTGTCAAGTCTGTTAAGTCTATTCCTTCAAATGTTAAACACTCTGTTGTTCCATCTACAGCTAATTGTGCTAGATTTTATGCTTTACCTAAGGTGCATAAAGCTGGTATTCCTTTCAGGCCGATTGTTTCCAATATTGGTACGGCTTCGTACAAACTTGCAAAATATTTAGTCTCTGTGTTTTCTCCTCTTAGGAGAGACAATTTATTTACTATTAAAAATTCTGTTGAGGATGTTAAAAAAATTCATAGTTTCGTTCCAATTTCTTCTTTTGATGTTAACTCTTTATTTACAAACGTTCCCGTCGAGGGTTCATTGTTATGCTTTCGTAGAAGACTTTTTGAATTTCATTTCACCAATACGGAAATTGAGGATTTAATTTTCCTTACCCGTACTTGTCTTAAGCAATGTTCTTTTGTTTTTAATGGGAAATTTTATATTATGTTAGATGGTCTGGCTATGGGAAACCCACTTAGCCCCATTCTTAGTGATATTTACATGCATTATTTTGAGGTTCAGCTGTTCCAAAAACTGCAGTTTCAATTTTATGTTCGGTATGTTGATGATTGTTTTGTTCTAATGAACCAGAATCAGTTTTAGCGTGATGAGGTTTTATCTATTTTAAACTCCATTGATCCTCATATTCAGTTTTCTTGTGAGAAAGAATGGAAAAATTGCATTTCATTTCTTGATGTACTTGTTTCTCGTACTGAAATTGGTTTTGAAACTACTGCTTATCGCAAACCTTTTGCTGTTTCTTTACCTCCTCATAGATTATCCTCTCATCCTCCAAATCAAAAATATTCTGCTTTCAATTCTTTTGTTTATCACGCAATTAATATTTGTTCTTCGTCGGAACTTCTTAAAGTGGAACTTAATTATCTTAAAGCTGTGGCAATTGATAGAGACCATCCGCCAACTTTGATTGATTCCATTTATAAAAAACTTTCAAATAAATCCCAAACTAATGTTCTTAACCGAACCTTCATCAGAAAGAATTTGGTTGTTTTGCCATTCTTCCCATCTGTAAGCTATCAGGTTGCTAAGATTCTAAAATGTGTCCAATTCCAAGTGGTGTTCTCTCCTGTTAATAAACTTTCATTCTCTTCACTTAAAGATCCTTTTCACCCTCTTAATTGTTGTGGAATTTATAGAATTAATTGTAGTTGTAAACTTGCCTATATTGGACAGACTCGGCATGCTTTAAAAATTCGCTTGAAAGAGCATCAAAATTATATGAAAAAACAACAATTAAATAAGTCTAGTATTGCTCAACATTGTTTGGATTCGAATCACTCTTTTGATTTTAACTCTTATCAGATTATCCAAAAATGCCCCAATTCATCAGATCTTGACTTTTGGGAATCCTTTCATATTTTGAGGAACATTCTAACTTAGTTAACGATCTTAGTGCAGTTCCATATTTTTCTAACATTTGGCTCCCATATCTTTAATACTGTCCTTTCCCCATTCCCCCCCCCCCTTTTTTCTATCTTCCTTTGTTTATTTTTACCTTTTTTGTCTTGTTGACATCCCCCCCTCCCAAATTTCTTCTATTTATCTTTATTTTTCCTTTTTTTTAAATATTTATAGTTTCTGTTTATTTTATATCATGGTTTTCCATTCAGCTTTTCCTTTCTTGCGGTTCACGGTTACTGACATTTTCTTTTCTTTTTGTTTAAGCGTCGACTTAATCTTTGCCCAATTGAATTCTTTCTTTCTGAGTTTCGTACCTAAGAGAAAGCTCTTGGCCTTTGCTTGCATTCCTTTTGGTTCCTGGTTGGTTTATAACTTTGTCATTGGTGTTTGGCTAATCCGCTGTTTTTATCTTTTAAGCTGCATGCTTGTCTGCTCTTGGCTTTTGTCAGATGTCTTTTCATCCATAAGCTCATTATTTTTTGCATTGAAAAAGGCGTTCCCTGTAACGCCGAAACATGTCTCCTGTAATTGGCAAATTTGTGATTTTTCTAAGATTGTTTGTCTTACTTTATTTACTGCCATGTTTCACGGTTTCTTAAATGTTGCCTTTTAAATTGTTTGCCTTTTTTTAATCCAACAACTATTTTTTGCTGCAACAATATTCACATTGCATAAAATTAAGTACAAAAAAACATTTTTCAAAAGTGATGCAGTTTATTGTCCATCTCTGTGTAGGTTGAATACAGAAGGAAGTGAAAAGCATTATGAATGATATTCTTAGATATAAACATAAATTATTTGTTTACCTCATCTCTTTATAGTAAATAAAAGTAAGGTTTCAAAGGAATTCTGGAAGGAAGTCTGCGGCGGGCCTGCCTCCAGGACACCCTATAGCACCTACAGCCTTTAATTTTGTACAAAATTACTTTGAGCCCGGGGGTGTGCACCTGAGGTTTTATTTTTTTTAATTCGAATTAGTTTTTTTCTTGTAATTAATTTAAGCTCAAATTTCGTGTAAATTGCCTATTACAGGGGTGAAAAACTACTTACACATATTAATATTATGTATCATTGGAAAGAGTAGGATTTTCCGCGTTCTATGCAATTTGTTTCAATACCCCAACTTATATACGGTGAGAGTTATTTGCGTTTTTAGCTCCAACTTTTTTAGGCTTAGCTAAAATTTAGGCACTACTTTCTTCATTAAATCGATCAATAAAAAGCGAAGGAATTGTCCCAGTTTTCTTTTTGACACCACTGGAAAGAGCGGCTTTTTTTACTCCAGATCTAACTCGACCAATGGTTGAAAAACTAAGCCTCTAATGTTTGACCATGGATTGTATATAATCTGGTAATCAGCCAAGAAAAGACGATTCCATCTAAATGAATCTAGCAGGGAAGATGGGGAAATAGCGATGGGATATTGACACACGTGTTTTATAATGTCACTAGTGCTTTATTCATTTATTGCATTCTCAGAAATAAAATGAGGGGAAACAAAAATAATTACCATGGAAACAACAAAAAGAAAATAAAATATTTTCATTTCATTCAGGAAGGTAAAAGCAAAATGGTAAGCTAAAAACTTTGTTGTGAATAAATAAATCAATTAATTTTTGCCGTGAGAATATAGATCGAATATACTTTAGATTTAAAAAATGTTGCTGTGAGCAAATTTTCATTTTTACAAAACTAAGACTAAATAATAGAGATGCAAAAGTGCACATGTGAAACAAACCAATTAACACCCCTATAAACTAATGGATACATCAATTTCCGCCTATAAACTGGATATTAGCTTTTCCATGTAATCAATGGTCAAACAGTATCTCCAAAGGAAAATGAGTTACAAGCCATTAAAAAACAATTTCGAATATTCTGATCTCCATTAAAATGGTTGATGTTTTACTTAGCGTTGCCATAGTTACGTCTTTTTGATTCGCATGTTTCTTTTTTATTCACAAAACTTTAAGGGTTTCGATTTAAACAGAAAATCTTAGGCTTAACTCAATTTAAGCTCCCAGCTAAAGAGTAAAATATATTACTAGAGACCACAAATATGAAAATGACCTTTCAAACACACAAAACAGCAGTTTTGCAATGCTCAGGAGCCCCTTAGACCTTACGACCCTGTAAGTTGGTTCAAGTTACTTTGAAACCCGGGGAAGGGATGTTTTGTGATCCAAAATGAGCTCATAAGGCGTTTTAATTGTTTCTTTCTAATTGACGATTTAAATCTTTGCGAATCAAATAAGGTTGCAAAGCCATCTTCGAGGGTTGCTGAGCGTCAGCAAACAGGGGGCAGAGCCTTCTAGTATTAAAAAAAAAGTCAGACAAATGGATCAAATTAACAAACTAAATTTCTGTACCTTGTCTTGTATTCAACATGGAATGAAGTAATATAATGGCTCACTTTGTTGTTAGAAATAAATAAATAAATGTCAAAACATTTTTATCAATGCATAACTTAATTTATACATCATGTCTGCAAACTTTTTCTTTTCCCTTTTTTCTTTGATCTTCTATTTAAATAGACCAAGAAACACCACTGATTTTAACATTTATAATTAGTATATTTAATCAAAAAACAACAAGTTAATGAAAATTTGCAAGCTATAAAAATTGCCTTTCAGTAGTTCAAAAAAAAAAAAAAAAATTAGAAGATTTATATTCGATATCTCATTCCATCTGCATTGTACCGTCTGCAGATTCTACACTTATTAGTTAAGATTTTTAGAATTGGAAGAAAAAAATTATTCTGTCTATACAGCGGAACATGTACAGTAGATACGATATAAATTTGTTTATTTAAAAAATAAGGGGAGAGCGGAGCAGAAAATACAGAAAAAAAATTTGAAATACATACTGATTATATAGAGGTGCAGGAGTCACAACAGCATCATCAATGGGAACATTGGCTTGGTGTTCAATTTTTTGCCTCAATTCTTCAATTTCTCCTTCCTTTAAACTTAAGGTTAGTACATTCTTTTCCAGTTGTTTCTAAACATATGAAATATTAGAGATTTAACTAGTGGGTTAGTGTCAAATCAGTAATTTATTATAAAACATTTTAAATTAAAATCAAGCAATCATACATAGAATATACTTTTTTTCCAACAAAACATCATCAGCATATTTTTCCCCCCTATAATAATAGTAGTAGCTTACAAAATATATTTTTTTTTACTACTGAAAATAAAAAATGATCTTTGATAATGTTGAAGTGCTGAAATCGCAATTTTCAATTTGTTTACTTATATCTTTTACCACATCAGGCTTTCTTGCAAAATCACTTAATGTTTGTTGTATAAATAAGCAAATTTCATCATAAATGTTTTCATACTATTTCTTTATTTTAGAGAAAAAACAATATTTGAAGCACACACAACATGCTGAATTCAGCTTTATAATTACTCTTTGGACAAATGAAAATTATGTTGCAAGAAAAATAAAATGACTTTAAGGGGGAAGTAGTTAACTTGATACAAAAGAAAAGTCACATTTCCAATAATTTGGATGACAGTTGGTACATTTTTTTTTATATAAATACTTAATAATAAAGTAATCTTGCAATAAATTTTAATGCAATTTTGTAATAGCAAAATTTTAATTCCCTTGATGAAAAACAGGACTTTTAAGTTGTAGAAACTTGAAAAATGAATAAAAGAAAACACACTTGACATTGTTACTAGGGATGCACCAATTAATCGGCCGTTTTGCGGATTATTCATAATTGGTGAAAAATAATATTTTCCAAAATATTTTTTAAGCATGCCTTCAACAATAAACTATGATGAATACATTTATGAACAATAAATAAACATGATTTGCTGCAAAAATTTTTTTAGAACTGCAGTAGGAAAGTGTACAGAGTAAAAACAAAAAGTTCAGAAAATACGTAAAACTGAATGAAAAATTTAAAAAAAAAATCATTCTCACAGCCAGAATTCACGTGATACTACAAAAAATAATAGAATTACAGGACTTTTAAATTGGAATGCAAAAAATATTTATCCCCCTCCCCAGCACCCTCCGCCTCCCCCACACTTTTCATATTACCCGCCTTACAGCTGCTTTTTTTTTTTTTGTTATTCATATTATTTCTATTTATCATTTGAAGGGCAGAAATAAACAAATGTGTTTATGGTCCCACTGAAACCTCTATTTGATTCTCTCCAAGGAGGGGGGGGGGGAATTTATTTGAATTTTGACATCTTGAATTCAAATTATGTTTTTCGCAATCACGTGTTTTTTTGCGTGTGCAGGTATGTGTGTGTGGGTATGTAGGCGTGTGTGTTTGTGTCTGTGTGCAGGCATGTGTGTGAGTGTGTAGGCGTGTGTTTGTGTATGTGTGGAGGCATGAGTGTGTGGGTATTTGTGTGTGTGTAGGCATGCGTGTGTGTATGTATGTAGGCAGGTAGGATGTGGGCGCAACCTGGAGACAATTTTCGCTAGAGGAGCAGCATCGTGAGGCCGGTCGACGGTGGTGCTTGCAGAGGGAGGGGGGAATAAAATCATAGGAACATCAAAACCATCAAGTGAGAACAATAAGCAATCGTGATTGCTCAAAAAAAAAAAAAAAAAAAAAAAAAAAAAACCTCCCAAAAGCTTTTGCTTTATTTTTATAAAAGAAAATCATGATCATTTCCTAAAGTTTAGGATGATATCCTGGCTTTTGGTGACACAACTTGATTATTTTTTCAGTTGTTTTGTTCCTCAAAACTATACATATGATTATATCACACAACAAACAATTTAAATTTAATTTTTGATTCAAAAAGTAGAATAAAATCAATATTATTTGATGTAAAAAAGAAATATGTGCATACTTTGCTTTTTTACTTTTTTAATTTTTCATCATTTTATTTTGAACAAATATGCACATACAACATTACATCATGTTTCATGAGTTTTGTTATTTCCCCTTTGTTTCCCCTTTTAGAATAGTGCTTTAAGATAACCTGATATTTTTTATAATTAAAAAAAACTTGAATTAAATGGCTGCAAAAAAAAATTTTTTTTTTAAATATAAATTAAAAAATGTTTCTAAATTTGCCTGCTGACCACAGGCTGCCTCTAATATTTTTAAATTTTCATGTCTAGTTAACATTATGTGCTTTTATTAACACTAATATGAAAATTGGCTGAAAGAAATGGCATGAAATTTTAAAATTATTTTTGGAAAATTAGGAAAGAAGAGAAAATTTGCTTCACAGAAATAAACTGTTAACCATTTCTAAAGTCAAAAAAAAAAAAAAAAAGAAAGAAAGAAAAAAGTAGGGATTGGTAGCATTTAGAATAATTATTATGATCATTAATCGGCCAGAGCAGATTGATCGATAATCGGCCAATTTGCTTATCGGTGCATCCCTAATTGTTATCTGCAAAAACTTATTAACTAAAGAATCATTATGGTTCTTTGATTTCAGAAGATCCAGTGATAAGCTATGAGAGGCATCGAAATGAAACTTTTTTTCTTTTTTGAGACATCCACAGAGTCAATGTGGTTCATTTCTGCATAAAAATTACTCAAAATTTCACAGAATATTCTTCAAATGTTACTTTATTATGGAGTAGTTATACAAATAAATATATATTAACTGTATTGTCAAAAAAAAGAGCTTTTTATTTCACTAAAATTAACCTTACTCTTTAAATAATAAATGCTATATAATAGTAACTTTCTGGCTTTGAATTTGATTTTAGCATGCTAAAAATACTAGCAAAAAAATGTAGATTTTGGAGGCAATAATTTCATAGCAGGCTAGTAAAACCTTTTTAGCACTGAAACAATAATTGTCCTACGAAAAATACTATTTTTGCAACAGAGAGAAAAGTATGCCAATAAAATTTAAGAAGTACATATTCAATGCAAAAAAATTAAAAATAATGGTTAACGACATAAGTGTAAAAAATGATTTTCAAAACATCAACAAAATACCCTGTCATCTTCATTTACACCATGACCTCTCCCCTTCAAAAGATTATTAAGGGCAGTTATTAAGCTCAATCAAACAACCTTTGTTAGAGTTAATGAGTTGAAGAAAAATATAAAGAGAAGTAGAAAGAAAAACTAACCTGCTCTTGTTGCATACGATTTATAATTTCTTCAATTTTTGACTTGCCTTTGTTCAAATCTCCTTCTGTCTTTTTAAGAACTTCAATTTCAGCCTGAAGGAAACAAAATAAAGTAAGTTTTAACACAGAATGTTAAATAGCAAGTAAGAAATTATTCATGCAATTTCTACAAGACACAATCAACTTTCAGGCTACATTTTCAAGACACCAAAATTCTTTGTTCTTTATATGAACACATAAACACAATATTTTACAATTTATTTATATCATTTTATTGTACTATGTAAACATTCATATTGACAATTTAACTTATAAAATCTACTTTTGTGTCTAGAAAGAAAAACGCAGCTAGAGTTCCAATACTTTAAGGAATAAAAATATTTTGGGAGTTTTTCCACATTAATTTAAAATATTTGAAATTGTTTAGGAGGCATCACATAATTTTGCAATAAATCTTTCATAGAAAGATGGATCATAAATCATGTAATAAGACACAACTGAATAACTTTCCACCATGTTTTCCTAGTTATAAAATAATGTGTTTATTTTCTTCTTGGAAATTCTTTTTAATGCTCTGTTTAATTTTAAAACTGTTGCACTGAATATATATATATATATATATATATATATATATATATATATATATATATATATATATATATATATATATATATATATATATATATATATATATATATAACATTCTTCATTTATTTAAAATTAAAGCTTACTTGTGATTGAGCAAGAACTTCTCGCAAACGTTTCTTTAACTTATCCTCTACAGCAGACAGAAGAGAGGCGTGAATATGTTCTTCTGTTATCGTACCACTGCTCTGTTGAGTCATATTTGAGGCAGTAGTTTGGGGGTATGGCAATGGGTTTGAAGCAGTAGCAGCTACTGGAGGATAATTATTGGTTGTTGGCACTCCACCTGTAGCGGCATTGTAACCACTATAGTTGTAACCAGAAGCAACAGGATAATTACCTAAAATTCAAAAAGTAATTAGCCACAACCTTTATATTTATTTTCATCTTGGCAATAAGACTTTTTTGACATTTTTCTTGTGACAGCAACAGGGTGGCCTTTTCTCTTTCGAAAATTTTCTTCCCCCATTACTTATAATCTTAGATATCAAATACGTAGGTATTTAAAGCACGCACATGAATTTTAGCAGTTTGAACTTAGATACTTGATATTTCAGTATCAAGGATAACACTAAATATTCAGGGCGGCTAGTGATTTCTCTTTTAGCAAATCCCTGACTTTTTTGTTAAAAAAAAGGAGCAGGGGGGGGGGGGGACTGATCTTGATAAATGCATGCAAAATATCTTCTTCTTTTGCATTCTATTCCCTATTCATCTAGTCAAATGGTGTGGCTCACATGTCAACACAAATCGACTTAGTAATTAACAGTTAGATATTTTTTGTCCAGACCAGAAGCAAAATAACTCTTAATACAGCATCTTTATGGCAGTTGACTTGTCATGGGAACTTGAAAGACTTTGAGACCACAACAGATTTAATGATTCATTAGTCATCCTGAGCATAGTTGGAGAGTCATCAATCGACCAGTACCACACTAGCAACCCTTCAGGCATGAGTCTGATGCATAACCAATCAGGCTATGTCATCCCTTAAAACTTCATCGGGAGCATTTGGAGGCATAGGGAAGAAAAATAATTTGCTTGTGACAAAAGGAAAAAAAGCTCAAAACCTCCAAAATTCAATTGAAAATAACATAAAATAATATTTGTTTGAACTGAGTACAACTGTTAAACATTTTAAAAAGGAAAAATTCCAAATCCTGTTAAGCAGCACAGTAAAAATCTCACTTATGAAACGCACTATAAAATGAATGAAAAAGTAAGGAAATGGGGCAACAAATTCTTAAACCAACCATATATTCTTCAATACAAGATTTCAATTTCAAACTTGGGCTGATTTGTTTCACTTCGACATTGTTTTGTGTATACGGAGCAAGCAAGGTCAACCAGATAATTACTATGCTTACAGTCATGAGATTCCAGACAAATAGAAAGAAAACCTGCACAGTGTGCCTGGAAGCCCAAACTCTAATCTTTAAACCAGAAAATCTCTATGATCATTATTATTATGCTCCATCAATATTCATATCTGTCCACTTAATATTGGCTCGTATAGTTGTAGAAAGAAATTCTGTGCAACATTGGATAGACAAAGCATTCAGTTTCAAATAAGCTTTGAGCTGAACATGTGATGTTATTTTATGAATAATGAATTTTTTGTTTTTTTGAGCAATCACGATTGCTTATTGTTCTCACTTGATTGTTTTTGGCGTCCTATCATTTTACTGTTTGACCATCAATTACATTGAAAGGTTAATATCCGGTTTGTAGGCGGAAATGGACATATCTATTAATTTATAGGGATGTTGGTTTGTTTCAAATGTGCACTTTTTCCTCTCTATTATTTAGCCTTAGTTTTGTAAAAATAAAAATTTGCTCACAGTAACATTTTCTAAATATAAAGTATATTCGATCTACACTGGTGTGCAAAAATTAAGGACAAGACGGTTTTTTCAATATAACTTTGCACAAAAGCTTTCCAAATCAACACATTTAATACCGTAAGATCCCCAATACGTAAGGACATGTGTAATGTAAGCAACACTTACTAAAAGAGAAATCAGAGGGAAAAAAAAAAGCTTTGTTGAAAAAGAAGCATGGAGCACAATGCGACTGAAGGCCGAAACATCCCTGTGATGGGTGTCCAGCAAGAAACATGCGGTCTTTAGTAGGGGATATGATCTCCCCCGACAGCTAGGCAGGTTTCACAGCATCTGCCCATGCTGAGAATGAGGGTGTCAATGAGTTGTTGAGGCATTGCTGCCCATTCGTCTTGCAGCGCCAATCGAAACTCCCGAATCGTTACTGGTGGTAAGGTACGAGCTGCCAAGCGTCTGCCTAGAAAATCATATACATGCTCGATGGGATTGAGATCTGGAGATCGTGCCGGCCAATTCATACGTTCAATATTCTCACTCTCTAAGAGCTGTTCGGCAGCTACTGTGCGATGACATGGTGCATTGTCGTCCATGAAAAGGAACTGCGGTCCCATAGCGCCTCTAAATAGACGCACATATGGAAGAAGAATCTCGTTACAATAAAGCGTCCCGTTGACTGAACCTGTGTCCAAGATGTGAAGGTCTGTACGACTACCAAGCATGATGCCTCCCCAAACGAGAACACCGCGACCTCCATACCTGTCCCTTTCAATGATGTTTGAGGGATGATTGCGGCTTCCCCGCTCTCTCTAGATGAGTATGCGATGAGAATCTCTACTCAGACTGAATCTGCTCTCATCTGTAAAGAGTACTCGTTCCCATTCATTGTCTCTCCCATTCCGGTGTTCCCAGCACCACAGAGAACGCCTTCTCCGATGGGCAGGCGTTAGAGGTACACACCGTATAGGGTGTCGTGCAAACAGACCACCACCGTGCAGTCTTCTGGTCACGGTAAAACGCGATATCGGTCATCCAGTCGCTTGTGTTGTGTGTCTAGCGATTTCTCCTACTGTCTGCCGCCTGTTTCTTCTGGCCTGTAAGACAATATACCGGTCATCTGTGGGTGTGGTTCCATGTGGACGACTACTACTGAACCTCCGGATAGCTGTTCCTGTAGTTTGAAATTGTCTCCAAAGTCGTGAAACGATGCTGTGAGCAATTCCGAACTCTGCAGCCACACTTGTCACACTGCGGCCTTCCTACAACTTCCCAATGATTCGACCTCGGGTAAAAGCATCCAGATGTCGTCTAACAGATTGATTATTCGCCATTTCTCACTGAGGCAGCAACTCGGTGTGATTTTAACTGCTATACGGCGTGCAATCTCTTTGCCAGAAATACTGATCTTACACTGACAACATGCTTTATACTACTCAGACACTCCCCCATTACGTCTACCTGCATATCTGCGCATGTGCTGTCGTACATCACCTTACTTAATCTCCTCATTGGTCTTTCTGTCCACTCAGCCTCTTTGTTCAGCTGATATGCTAATTTTTCAACTTCGTCCAGTGTATATTCTCACAGAAAAAATTAATTGATTTATTTAGTCACAACAAAGTTTTGGGCTTACCATTTTGCTTTTAAGTTCCAAAACGAAATGAAAATACAGTTGGCTCTCTGTTTAACGACTTTCAAGGGATCACAAAAAATCGTCTTTAAGTAGAAAGCGTCCTTAAATAGAATGCTTTTAACACCATAGTGGACCATCTGGGACCGTGAAAAGTCGTCTTTAAATAGAGAAAGTCGTTAAATAGAGAGCCTACTGTATTTTATTTTATTTTTGTTGTTTCCATGGTAACTGTTTTTGTTTCCCCTTATTTTATTTTTGAGAATGCAATAAATGAATAAGGCAGTAGTGACATTATAAAACGTGTGCATCCGAATCCCATCATTATTTTCCCTTCTCCCCTGCTAGATTCATTCAGATGGAATAGTCTTTACTAGGCAGATTGCCAAATTACATACAATCCATGGTCAAACAGTATTTTCCCACCGCCATCCTCTGCACCATCACCGTCGACCGGCTCCTCACGATGCTGCACCTGCAGCAAAAGCCGTCTCTAGGTTGCATCCATATCCTACACACACGCAAATACATACACAACTACAAACGCACACATACACACGTGCATACATACACAACTACAAACGCACACATACACACACGCATACATACAGACACCTACACATACACACACACAAAAACATTCACACACACATACACACAACTACCCACACATTTATGCCTGCACAGACACAAACACATATGCCTACATACACATACCCCCCCACACACACACAAACACTCATACACACAACTACCCACACACTTATGCCAGAACACAGACACAAACACACATGCCTACACACACATACACATGCCCTCTACACACAAACACACATACCCCCACACACAAACCCACACGCCTATATACACATGCTCGTGATTGCAAAAAACATATAACTTGAGTTCAAGATGTCAAAATTCAAATTATTTTTTTTAAAGTCACATTTTGAAGTTTCTTTCAGAAAGTAAAACGTTAAATTTGGTGAATTTTCTTAAAACGTTGTCCAAGTTTAAGACTCTATATATATATCAGTAATAGAGGGACGAGGGTAAATGATTTTTATGCGTCAAAAACATGTTTCACTATGCGGTTTCAACTCTACTTTTTTTTTTCTCAAATTCACTTTTACATAATTCATGTGGTTCCCTGATGAGAACTGATACATTTACAAAGAATAAAAAAGAGATATAAAATCTCCCTTTCTTTACTATGGATTCAATTGAGAAATAGACAAAAGAAAATTAGAACCAATTTTTATTTCAAATAAAATATTTAAAAATTCATTCCATCAAACCAAAGTCACATTTTCTAATCAGAAGGCCTTAGAAGTTCTAAACTTATTCTCAGTAATTTGCATTCCATCCCTCCTTCCTCATTTTCAGTGGAAATATTTTCCTGTGTTATTTTGACATAAATTATAAAAAATATTTCAGGAGGAAAATACATTAATATGTTTTGAATAGAGCTGTTTAAGTATGAAACATTCATAACATTCTTAAGAACATCTCTTGTTAAAAAAAAAAAAAAAAAAAAAAAAAAAAAAAACATTTGACAGTTAGTTAACTTACCAGGATAAGAAGGATAAGCAGATGATACAGCAGGATAAGGAGCTGGACCCGTAGCTGGCACAGGTGGATATGGAGGGTAAGTTGTACCTACATTGGGCATAGGCATAAAACCTAGAAGGAACATAAAATTATTTGCAGTTCATCTGTATTCATTTAATTTCACTTTAGTTATATTTTTATTTTGATTGGTATTTTCAATGAATTACATTAATGCCAGCAAACAATGAATAGTTAAGTTTTAAAAGTAACAGATTAAGGTCGGGTGGGGGGAGGGGAGGAATGTATGAATTAATCCTGTAATATAAAAGAGTTAGTTTCTAAGTAATTTCTGAATATAAGAATAAAGTTACAGTTTAAGTAATTTAATATTCTATAATACAAAATTGTGCAAAAGATTCAAGTTCTTAAAAGCCCCAAGATTATCTAAAATATATTCTGTTTTAGGAAGATGCTGTTTATTATGAGCTGGTGGTATTGAGATTTATTTACGTAAATGTTTTTTTTCTTCCTGCCAAAAGAAATATTAATGTTGTAAAAGTTTCCTTTACTTGCAGTAATATAAAATATGGTATAAAGATTTGTTAACAGTTATGAAAGTGATTGCAAAAACTTTTAATAGAAAAAGTGAAACATATTTATAAAAATCAGCGTATTTTTCCTCATAACATCACTTACACAGTTTTCCATGATGAATGGTAATAACTCCTATAAGCCATGAATCATTAAGTATGCAAAAAGAACAGAGAACTACTTTAAAAACAATTCCAAAGAACATACTACAAAAACAACCGCAAAATTACAAAACGAGCAGACAGCATTGATTAAATGCAAAAAAATTTTAAATAAGAAATAGTTTCTTGTAAAATTCAACTATCATAACTTACGTAGTGATAAAGTTTAATGGTAATAAAATGTTTCTATGGCATAATGGAACTAATGTCAAAAATGTACTCAAATATTCTGCATTCTCTTCAACAATGAAGTTAACTTTATAAGAAGAAAAGCATCAATTACTCTGTCATCCAATTTGTTTGAGAAATTCTCTTACTAAAGTTACTTTAAATTAACTGTTGGTTTGTAGTCTTTCTTCTCATCTAATAAAATATTTATATTGAAGTCTGCCCTGAGAAACATAAAATATCATCATTTTTCTCGCAGAAAAAAACTATTATTTATATTTTAGTAATTATTAAAATCAAATCCTTAAAAAATAAATTACAAGTCAGGCCAAGTTAAAAAAATAATAACAAATGAAAAATGTGCAGGGGGAAAGAAGACTTCACCCAAAAGTTTTCACAGGCCTGAAAAGATATGGTACGCTTGTTACTACAGTGGCACCTGTTTGTAGCGAAGTTGAACGGACCAAGTAAAAATTTCCTTACAGCCATAATATTGTAAAAATATTTAAATAATACACTAAATAATACAGTAAAAGTTATAGCTGTGAATTTGTTATGTACGACTTCACTAACAAGGGGCTGACTGTGATTACAAAATTCAGAAGCACTTAAAAACAAGTTCATATATGATAAATAAAATAAATAAGAGATAAATAAATACCTTTGTGCTGAACAGTGGAGAAGAAATAAACAACGTCAGAAAAGCAAATTCGCAGATTACTGCAGACACGTGTTTCGGCGTTACAGGGAACGCCCTTTTCAATGCAAAAAGTCATGAACTTATGGATGAAAAGACATCCGACAAAAGCCAATAACAAATAAGCATACAGCTTAAAAGATAAAAATAGCGGATTAGCCAAACACCAATGAGATAATTATAAACCAGTAAGGAACCAATAGGAATGCAAACAGAGGCCAGGAGCCAAATGAGTATAAATTATAGCATAAAATACAGTTACTATACCAGTTACGAAGAAGATGTTCAGTGATTAATTAGGGGAGGTGAGTCCGTTGATGGTGCCTGATCCCCTTCTTTAAAAGTGCCCCAAATTGGGCAACTTGTAATTACAAGTTGTCTGAACATCTAGAACTTTCAAAACTAAGCTTTTAATATTATATGATTTTCTCATCAATTCTGAGATTACCCATTTAATTTGTTTCAAAAGTTGTTCTTTTATAAAATAAAGTGAACTAATCAATGTCTCCCATTAGAGTGGACAAAAAACAGAATCATATATTTTTTCATTATTAACTACCAAAAAGGACAAGTAACTTCCAAGCATTTTGTTTTCATACTACATATGTTAGTACGTAATAGTTTTATCATGTAATAGTTATTGCAAATAGGTAAATACTAATATTTGCTCATGTTGATGGAGAATTAATTTTCAACTAGAAAGTCAATATAGATCGCATGTGCAATATATATTTTGTTGTAAATCAAAAATAATAACCTGGAAAACAGAAGGCCTTCTAGCAGCTAAAGCAAAGGGGCATACCTTTGCAAGCTTTGAAAAATTAATTACAAAACAAATTTATTTACTTTTGATTAAAACTGTTGATATCTTTTCAGTGGGGCCCCTCAGTTTTTGCTTCTGCCCGGGCCACCACTTGTCTAAATTAAATCTCTGCATGTTCCCTTTTCAGCAGAATTTAGGAAACATTCAAAAATTCATATTGACACAAGTTTTCAAGTATCAAAATACAGCTCACATACAAAATACATTCAAAATTAAAAAACTTTACATTTTAAAAATAAATTCCAAAGCCCACTTAAAATTATGACTAGGAATAAGCAAAACAAGATTTAAATGAGCATGAAATGTACTTTGATGCTATTTAAAACAAAACAAGGATAGGAAGTCTTGGTGTGACAGGTCAGAAATTTGGACAAGTATTTTTTCAAGCTATCTTTTGTTGTCTTGAATAATATGCAATAATTTACAAAAAAAAAAAAACTTAACATACGAATTTCTATGACCTGTAAAAATAATTATCTTTAGTTGTTTCTAAAGTAAAACACAAGAATTTTTAAGGGTCTTCAGGCACAGTGGTGATTCTGACAGTGGAACTCTTTCAAACCCCTCAGAATTGCCAAGAAATGTTTGACTAATTTTCAGGTATTTTTTAATACTTTCAAATTTTACGAAAAATTAAATATTTTTAAAGATTAGCAACAAGGATTAAACTTCTACAAATATTGTCAAACTTCTCAAGGAAGTGATGTAGCGAAGTTCAAATTTTAAGAGAACAAGAAGGTCAAGAGCAAATACTAAAACATAAAGTTGAATGAAGTCCAGCAATATTGCTACTCTCCACTATAATTTTCATCTGTACTATTGAGGTTTTAGGAATTTAATCAGGTCTTCTCTTATTCTTCTATTTTTTGCACATTTTATAAATCTTCACAAGTTAAATAACATAAAAAGTCAAAGCCTTTTGTTCTCAGTAAATAACAAAATTTATTCAATGAAGTAACAAAATATGTTTTTGCTTAAAATTTTATATTATTTTCATAAGAATTTCATTTCTTAAAATTATGTGCCATGAAAATATTTTCATGAACACAAACAAATAAAAGCTATTCTTTTAGCTCTTTCCACAAATTTTACAAATTAAACAAATAAAACATAAGCTGCTTATACATAAGAATTATTTCATTTTTATTATTTCTTACTCTGAAAAAAAATTCAGAGTAAGACACAGAGTCTACTAATCTGCTGATCTAAAATTCCAAACATTTCCAGTATGACATTTTTGAAAATTCAAATTTCATATCACAAATATGTTTTTTAAAAAGCTGGCAACTTTACTGCAAAATGAAAAATAAAGAAATCTCTATTTAGAGGTGCAATTTGTGATTACAATTGATAGTTTGGTATCAATTGTAATTTGTTTGGTATCAATTGCATATACATTCTTTTTGTTCAACTATCAGGGTTGCCCACCTAAGGGGGGTCATACATTTTTAGGGGGGTGTTTTGAGGGGTATTTTTTCCTTTTTTGGGTGGGGCTTTTGATTTGGGGGCGGTCTTTGCAATATTTAATGGGGTTTGCCTTTGCTCTTGGGGGGGGGGGGCACCCATAATGATAACACAAATTTTATTTCTTTGTTCCGTATTAGGTTTTTAGCTAACAACTCCTTTTATATAGTGAAAGGCCTAAAATCACTCCATACAGTTTATGCTTTCCTGCACTTCTTCATATAATAAGTGAAAAATTACGAACCGTAATTACAGATGTAAATCGATGACACTGCATTTTCAGAACTTAAATTTCAA
Organism: Uloborus diversus; assembly: GCF_026930045.1. Lineage (NCBI taxonomy): Eukaryota > Metazoa > Arthropoda > Arachnida > Araneae > Uloboridae > Uloborus > Uloborus diversus. The sequence goes on from NC_072731.1 coordinate 102,596,748, forward strand.
TTATTATTTGTCAACACAATTTTTCTTTTTTCTCACCCTCCCCGCCCCACCTCTTTCTTGTCACGTTTGACTTTAAAATCTATGCGTAAGAAATTTAGCTCAGATATTCAAATTGAATCAAAATAGTTTTGACAGTTTATCTCTGGGATATACAATAAAATTAAATACAGTAAAAATTTGTTAGAAAAAAATGTCTCCATTTGAAAAAAAAAATGTTCCCAGACTGGGTTATTGCAGACTACTGCATATTTTGAATCTTAGTTCACATCAATGGTAAATGTTCCATTCAATTTTTTTGTATTTTCGAGCATTTCAATAAAAAAAGTTCAGTATAGTGTTACAATATTACCAGCATGTAAAACACATTTTAATACATTTCCAGCATTCCTGGGTACCTACTAATTTAAAATTAGTAGGTACCCAGTAAGATTAAGCATTTTAATTCATTTTTTGTATTTTCATTTTTTTATTTCCATCACATTAGAACCCAAGTCCTTTGTAATTTAGCATGATTTTGTTTAAATTTGTAAGCAGAGCAGATACGAAGCTTCTGTACTGAAGATTTCAGTATTCAGTGATGCTTGTAAATGACGAGTTCAACTCGAAATATTATCCTTTAGTAAATTTTATTTCTTAACTATAAAACAATGAAAATAGCTAGGAAAATCAGTTTCTAAACCATTAAAAACTAACGAACTGTTGAGATAAACATTTATTCCTCTCAAGCAGCATTATAAAAGTATACAACCAAAAAATTGCAATGAAATATGAGAAAAATATGACATACTAGATGGCTCAGTAGGATAAGGAGTAGTAGTGTAAGCAGAAGAATTTTGCAATTTTGGCTTTGAATATACTGGTGGTGTTTCTCCAAATACTATTATCATCACATGAATAACTCCCAGTAAATCAAAATTATCCTAGAAGAAACATCAAGTCAGACAAAATATGACAGCAAATGAAGAGTACTTTATACAATAAGGAATTGTGAAAAATTTATGCAAAGCAGTTATATTTATATACCTTTCAGGCATATTGCCACCTCAGAGCAACAGTAAGATATCTAATCCCAGAAATAACACTAAGATATCTTACTGTAGCTCTGAGGTGATAATATGAACAGTATATTGGTGATACAGAGTCTGGTCAGGTAACATGCACTTTGAAAATTATACTGATGCATAATTAAATTCACATATATCATGATTGGAAGAATGAAAATTAAGTGAATTTCTTAACTATAACTCATTAGTTTTTGCAATTCCAATAGCTCAAAAAAGTCGATATTTCACAAGGAGTTACAAATCATGGAAATTTTTTTTTGATTCAAGAGAAGATTTTTTGTAACTCATGAGTCAGAGCTTATAAGTTAGAATCTTCAACAATTAAATTATTGTCATACTGAATATATACTTGAAGATAGCAGTAGAAATAAAATCACCTTTACAATGTTAGTGCATCTATTTATATTTGCTCAAAATGAAAGAAAAACAACTATTCATGATGTAACCAATATAAATTTCACTGCACATAATACTCTAAATATAGTTTTATATGTTTTAATTAACTCTTTTTTTGCAACAATATACCTGTAAATAGTAAAACCATAATAAAGTGTACCCATCTCTACCATAAACTTTTTTTTTTTTTGGAATAGGATCATTGTCACTTAGGTTTGATAATTTGCCTATAAATATACATTTTATTACATTAAACTCTTTGGGAACATAACATTACAATAGTATTTTTTCAGAAATCGAGTTAGTGACAAAGAGATCTTGTTGAGTCACATTGATTAAGAGAAATCAAGTCATTTTGATTTTTTAATCTCAACAGATTTTTTTCTATATCACACAGGTGTATTTATGCTTCAAGCAATGTTGGGTAAGCTATATTCATGAAGAAAAATGATTCAACACATTAAAGAAAAGAGCAAAACATAAAAACATAGAAGAGAAACAAAGCCTATTAGCACCTGTGGAGAGGAGGATTGTTCACTTTTAATCTATTTAACTAAGATGGAAGTTTGAGCAGACCAAATTGAAAATCAGTTAATAACTCCAAAATAAAGAAAATACAAAAATTGAAAACAATTTACACAAGTTTCTGTCAACTTTTTTTAATGACAAACATTATGATGACTTAACAATGAACGTTTTTGAATAACAAAAGAATCAGCTGACTTTTGCAATATTGATCTCTCTCAAAGATGTTTATGAGCACTTCTAAACTAAAGAATATTATTTGTTGGTAAAGTTCAGGAGTAACTACTGAATTGGGTTCATTGATTTTGTTGTTGTTACATATGGTTTTATCGGAGAAACCAAACAATACATTTAAAGAAGCTTGGGTATTTCAAAAGAGCAAGTAAGATAGCAAAATACACAAGCAATCAAAATGAGAACTAGAAAAACAACAAAGGAACATAAGATTAAAAATATTAAGAATTAAACATCAATTAAAGGAACAAAAGAAATGTAGTCTTTACAAGGAGTTCATGTAAGTTATGGGGCTGCAGTATAGTTTGATTATCTCTCCACGTTTCTGGGACTCTTTATCAAGTTTTGGGCACTTCTGTTTTTTCAGTGATTGTCGCTGCATATGAGTGTGGTCTTGACATGAAGCCAGGTCTAATCTGGCAGCAACTGTGGAACACCCCACCACTGGAGAATGCGGTATCATGGTTTGGGATGCTATTGTGTATGATACCACGTCACCTCTAGCTCGTATTCAGGGCCCTATGATGGCTGACCGATAGAAGCAGAATGTGCTGTGGCCGGTGGCAATCTCTTACTTTCAAGGGGTGCCTAATGCCATTTTTCAGCAAGATAACGCCCAACCACAAAGTGCTTGCACCTCCCAACATGCTCTACAAGGTGTACAGATGTTTTCATGGCCACCATACTCTCCTGATCTGTCACCTATAGAACACATGTGGGATATGATTGGACACTGTTTGCAAACTTTGACCCTGCCTCGTTCAGAGGACGAACTTTGACAAATGGTCGACTGCAAATGGAGAGCCATCTATCAGGACACTATCTGACCTCTTATTGACTCTATATCTAGGCATTTTTCTTTGTGCATCACTGTTCTTGGTGGTCCTACATCCTACTGAGTCGACGCCATTCTCGTTCTGTAATCTGAATATCAGTTTGAAATAGAGATACTTATTGTTCCTTGCTGTCTCTGTTTTTTTGAAAAATTTCATTCCTTCCAGAAATCTTCTTCATGGTGTTGCAGTTTCAATGTTGAGCAGTGTATCTGTACCTTAGAGTTATACTAATGTAAGTCCAAAAATTTCGATTTTCCTTCTTATTAGTGTATTATATGTAGAATCCTACTCCATATCAAACCATATGAACGCAATCAAAAAAAAAAAAAAACTCTTGTAATAATTTACCAGTGTTAAAAAACTGCAAGTCCAATCTTTTGTATGCAACAAGCAACCGTTTTTCCACTCTCCTGTAAAGTAGCAATTGTGACTTGCGTTCTGAGGTAGATATTATTTTGACATATATTATGCTTGGGCTGAAAAACTTCCCTATTTTTGCATTAATAAAAATTAAACATGTAGATCATTTAAGAGTAAACAGAATTATAAAATATATATATCAAAATAACAATTGTCATTTTTCAACTTATGATTAAGTACTCACTGGTTGCCAATTGTGCAAATATGGCAAGTATATCCTTCCATTTGTATCGACATGGCGAGAGGCTTTGATTTGCATGTCTGCAGTAGGCTTTACGTAACACATAGGAGAACTATATGGATGTGAATCCATCAACCAAATACAAATTGGTATGTGATAATAAGTTCCTGTCAAAAACATACTATTATTAAATGCGAGACATTTATCAAATTTAAATAAATCAATAGGACAAATATTAATTATTTTCACATGATTAGTGTAAATATATTTATGGACAAAATATGTATATCAGGGCTGAATTCTTAAATTGTCCAGTACCCAAATGCCAAGGGAAAAACGAGTCATGACCAATTTTATGTGAAAGGGGAAATTAATTTTTCTAGAAAAGCAGTACTGGAAAGGCATTCGTGCACCAATTCCTTCCTGATGTACAAGGTACATGTATTAGCAATATAAATTAAGAAATGCTTGTTTAAGGTGTACATTGGGATTCACACCAACTATGAAAAATATTATTTTTATGAATAAATAATATTTTTCATAGTCAAAAAAAAAAATTCCGAATTGTATGTAGTTCAATACTTTATCCATATATATATATATATATATATATACAGTCGGATCTCTATATATCAAATTAGCAAATTGCCGGAAAAAAAATTCGATATATTGAAATTTCAATACATAGAAATGATCTTAGTTTATCATAAAAATCTCCTAAAACATTAAAATTAAAGCTAGTTTTGGCCAACTGTTATGCCGTTTCATGTTTTGAGTGGCTTTACTGTAAATATCAGTACTTTTACTGCGGTTTTCTCATAATAGCAGGAACTCTGCTAGCGAAAATACTAAATTTATCAGAAAGACCTTCATACATCTTCCTTCTTCAGCTATTCAACTTGATACGCAACATTAGGGAATTTTCGTTTTGACAATGTAATCGAGAGAAAAGTAAAATTTCAATCTACTTAACTTTTATGATTTTCACTGAAGCTAAAAAGACTAAAAATGATAATCAACTGACAATACGGATTACTTAAAACTGAATTTACGGTATTACTGGTTTCAACTAAGATTTGAAATAAACTTGTGGGAATTTAAGAACTCCAGAACGGAATAACACCCATCTAGCCGCCCCTCAACCCTAGATTTCTTGTGAGGTTTAGTAGCAACCTTTAGTGAACATAATTTTCTCCCCTAACATTCATTTTCCATGAGACAAATGGTCTAAAGTGGAAAAAAAATCTATGAATGTCTCGAAATTTTTTTCGATATATAGAAATTTTTTCGATGCATAGAAACAACGTTTCTATGTAATGGACTTGGAAATTTGCTGAGACTTTGATATATAGAAAATTTTGATATGTGGAAGTTCGATATATGGAGGTTCGACTGTATCTGCATATAAATTAAAAACAAATTCATTCAATCAGTTCAAATTGTGAAAAAAAAGGGGCTCTAAAATAATATGAAGTTTTGTACTTTCATTTTAAAATGACTAGAAAATTTTTACCTTTATACATAACTGGAATTGTGCCATCTAAGCATGCTAATTCTTGTCTAGAACCATCATTAAAAACTGAGGGAAAAAGATTACAACATATTTTAATTAGAAACACTGTTTAGTAAATCACTAATAATAAAAAAAGAACAACGAAATTTGAAATTGAAAAGATAATAATAATAATATTCAATGAAGTCTAAACTTGTACACTTTCATGAAGAAATGAGATTTGTCTCAAATACATGTGGGCAATATTTAAAAAATAAATAAATAAATAAAATTAAAAAAAAAAACTAGCGGAAAAAGGGGCACACATGAACAAATTTTTTCAATTCTTTATTTTTCAAAAAATAGTATCAATTTCTGAACGCTCAGTGTCTCTGTGATTGAATAAACTTTTCTTTGTGCAATGGATTCTGTTGGGATTTTTAACAAAAATATTTTTATACTTTATGGTATTTTTAAGAAACATCTTCAGTTGTTCACATGTGCCTCTATAGAGGGGCACATGTGAACAGGCTTGGAGCACATATGAACATGGATAAAAAATGCAGGAGAAGCATAGCATTTTAAACGAAAATTCTTCAAAATATATACATAAATAACAAATACGATGAAGGGTTTGTAACCTATACTGAATCAGTTTCAATTGTACAGTAATTGTTCTACTAAGAAAAATTTTTTTGCGAATATATAACTGCTCACTGTCAAATTCTAAAGCCTGGTAGCCTGTTCTGATCACAGAACAGACTAGAAAAAAACTAATATGACTGCATAATACAAATAACTTTTTATTATGTAAGGGTTATTCTATAGACAGTCAATTCATGATAACTTGAATCTAAAGGGATCAACGAAAAACTTTGATTTATCGGAAGTTCGACTTACCGCTAGTTTCGGTTTTCAACATTTTGACATTAAAAAATATTGAATATTTTAATTAACATGCACATATAACAGACAAAATTACAGAACTTAGAAGTTTTTAAGTTCTATATGCACAGAGTCTCTGTGAAGAATTCTAAAGACGAAGTTATGTCTGGCCTTGAACTTCTCCAGCCATCCAGCACTGAGACCGTGGTGACCTGATCGGTAAGGCATCGGACTGGTGACCAGGGTTCGATCATCGCTGGTCAAAGATCCACCGTCTTCATTAATAGTGACTGGGGACGATAAATATGCTTAGTCACAAAGTCCTCCTAGTGAAACAATATCTCTGGGTGTGCTGGACCAGAGATTGCTCAGTTTCTGGTCTGGTTCAAAAAATCAGAGCTGTCTTCAGGGTCTCATCCAACTGGTTAAGCCACAAATTGTGGAAGGTAAGGGGGACTCTGGAGTGAAAAGTGAAAAAAAAAAGCCATCCAGCACTGACTTGGAAATTTACTATGTCCAGTATATAGTAAAATTCGGTGCTTTCTCACGCAGCAAAGACCCACTTATAGGAATGACATGGTCTTGATTTCAATACTGCTGGAACCACTTGGATAAAGCTGATTCTACATCAGGAAAGGTGCACATCTTCATTCATTTCAAATTCGGATTCATGGATTAATACCGTTTTTTTTTTTTTTTTAATTTCGTTTTTTTTTTAAATATCATTGACAGAGTTAATTTGGAGGTTTTCCATATTTCAGTGCAATATCTTTCTTTTTCATTGTTGGATTCCTTTAAATGTTATAAATAAAATTTACTTTACTTTCTAAATCCAAGATGTTTAGCTTTTGCTTAGACACCTTTAATAGTAAAAAAAACCCTCTCGCTCTCTTTCTCTCTCTCTCTCTCGGGAACTTATCAGCAAATGATTGAACTAAAGAATAAAGGAAAACACATCTTAACATAGGTCAGCCTTTGAATAAAGGTACAATGAGTCGACTTGACTACTTGACAGCTTAAAAGCAGATTCATACTCCAGCAACATGTCTAAGTGTAAACAGTGTAGTACAACAAAAAGAAACAAGCTATACTCGTTTCCGCACGAGTATTGCACATTGGCTCAAAATGTGTTTTCCTTGCTTTAGAGGTCTATTGTGCAGGAATTACAAGTGAAGGTGAAGGAATTTTTCTCTCATAGAATTACTTTTTCTTTCTTTCTTTCATTTATTTATTTATTTATTTATTTATTTTTTTTCATTCCTTTGAAATAAATTTCAAGTCATCTATGAAAAAACTTCAAGTTAAAAGAAGTTAACTTTGAGATATTGAATATAATTAGCATGGAATTAAAGACAAAGGGATCAGGACTTGACAAAAACTTCGAATTATAGTAATATTCGAGTTATCGGGCACTTCGAGTTATTGCGAATTGACTGTATATTTTGCATTTAAGCTTCATACATTGTTTGATAATTTATGATTTTGAACTTCAGTTTTTAATTAAATGAAAATATTTTGTGTCTTTTTATTCCCTGTAAGTATTGTATAACACTAAGTTATTGACTTAATTAAAAATTTAATTTAGTAACAAAAAATTTCAAAAATAAAAATAATAAACATAAATAAATAAATACTTAATAATATTAATAACAATTAACAATAAATTTACAAACTAATTATAGGAAAACAATAATTATAAATTCATACACAATTATAACACTCACAGTATCCTGCACTAATGATAATATTACAGAGAGTGACTATTAGAACTGTTCATTTGTGCCCCTAGATGTTGTGTTCACATGTGCCCCATCGTCTACTTTAGAGCTAACTCAAAAAGATAAAGAATTTTGAATTTAATAAAAAAATTTAAAAAATTGTCATAAATTTATTTGAATGTTCATACAACAGGGTGGCGACAGGAACTGTGAAAAAAAGTTCCCGGACTTTTCCCTGATTTCCCTGAACCCCCTGAGTTCACCAAATTGCCCTGATTTACATTACCAATGATAATGGTTTTCTTTCTTTGCTTTACTTGAAATCTATTGTATGTTTGTATAAAATGCAGTATTTTAAACGTTTTAAGTTATGTAAAGTTGTTGAACTAAAGATATATTTAAAAAATATACTGATTTTTTTAATAAAATGGTTTTAAAAAAAAAGATAATTTTGGAGGGGGGGGGGGAGGATGACCTGCAAAACAGTATATTAAATTTTTATACATGGAAAGATTATAGAAAATTTAAATAAAAAAACTTTACTTCCAGAAACCACTTAGCATAAGAATTTAAGAAACTATTAAAATAACTTTTAAAAACATGTGTATTTATGATAGATCTAAAAAGTAATTGAAATTATTTCGAACTAAGTTTTCAAACAGTATAATAATTGTTGCAAGAATAACAAGTAATAGTGAAAGAATAGAAGTAATATAGTTATTCTTATATAACTAATTGACATATTTATGCAAAACAGATGAAACCAATTGACAACCATTCATATGGAGCTTTTCTTTAATTAATGAATGAATACAGCATTTTAACAATAAAAAAATTAAGATATTTTCTTTAGTACACAAGTTAACTCTATTTCAAATGATTTCAGTACGTAACGAGAAAAAATCTTAGATTGCTTTTGTAACAAACAACTTTGAAATGCAAGGACGGAAAAAAGGGAAAAAAAAGCAATTAGTTCATTTCAAAATATATAAAAGAAGAATACAACTTGGTTATAAAATTAAAGAATCACTAAAGTCTGAAGAAATGAAAACCTTTATAATCTGCGGTGACAACAAATAGTATAACGGCAAAAAACAAAGTTTTTTAAATTGAAAGTTCAATTTTAGCAATTAAATTAAAAACGCAAAGAAGTAATAATTTTTAAGCTTTTATAGTATTCATTCAAAAACTAGATTTCTTCTTGAAATCGTGATTATAGTACGTTAATTACTTCGAGACAATGGAATAAAGGCAAAGGAGTTAAGGCATAATTGAAGGCTTCCTCTTTGCCTGTATGATTGTTTATTTTACGTAGCATTGAAAGCGTAAAAGGAAATTTCAAGCTAGGTAAAATAAACAACCTAACAGACACAAAAGCAATCTTTGGAAGTTCATCCTGTGGTTAATAAGTAAGATTCAATACTTTGACTTTGAGGAAAAAAAGATGCACAAATATGCGGCAGTGCATAATGCAGAAAATGCGTAGGGAATCAAGAGTACTTAATTTTGCAAAGCAAAAAAAAATTTTTTCTTCAAAAAATCAATTTTCCCCGATTTTTTGTTATTTTTTCAAAATTCCCTGATATTTCCCTGACTTTTCCCTAATTAATAAAGTTCCCTGACTTTTCCATGATCTCCTTGATTTCCCTGATCTGTCGCCACCCTGTACAATGGTTTGTAATACTTAGGTTTAGCATTGCAGTTAGCTTTGAAAAGGTTTTCATGCGAAGAAAACAGTTAAAAGAATTTTTCAACACCTGCTAAAACAAAGTTGTCACCACAGACACATAAAATGGCTCATTGCTCTAAATGTTTGACCAAGAGGTACAACTGGTACTGTCCTTATTTGAGCATTTTTCCAGATTTTTTGCTTGAAGCAATCTTAGTAAAACACACCATGTTCACTGTGCCACGTTTTCACATGAGGCCCCCTTTCCCCCTATATCATTTAAAAATTCTTTACATTTAAGTAAAAGTGAATACAGTGATTGAAACTAGACAATTGTGGACACTTACAGCTGCCAGCTTGTTAGCCCATGGGACATTTTGTTAACTTTTACACTTCAATAAAATTATTTCAACTAATTTATGTTCTAATATTTATGTGACATTTAGCAAAGAGTATACTATACTATTATTTTATAAATACAAACTACAACAATTTTTCTAATATGGTTTAATTATGCTATACTGCAATTTAAAGTATATTTTAGTAAAATAAATATATGGAATAATAATTTTTTGACACAAACATAACCTTTTTTGATACAGACAATATCTTTCGACACCTTACTCCTTTTATAAAAATAAAACTACCCATTATGAACTAGATATGGATAATAAATTTTTGGTATATTTAATTCTTGAAAAACAAATGGAGGCTTGAGACATCAGAATTCAGTACTTATAATATTGGAATCTCATTTCTTTTAAAGTATCCACAAATAAATGCACATTTCAGTATGAGAAATAAAATAACCTAATATGAACCTATTTCCTACAATATCAATAACACATCCAAACAGAAAACTTTTACCAAAATAGTTAAATTTTACAATTACATTCCTTCACTTAAAATTGCACTTTTTAAAAATAAATTTTAATGTGTTTAATTAATAAGCAAGAACTGTTTACCGTAAGTATCTAGTTTTACTCTAAGATTCTGATATTCTCGTATGGCAGCACAGACATCACGTTTGGCCCGATCAGGAAATTGATACTAAAAATTAAAAAGAAAAAAGAATTAATAATGAACCATAGCAAAATATTAAATGATAGCAACATTAAAGTAATTAGAGAAGAATGAAACATATTGTTTTTACAAGAATTGGAAATAAGAGCATTATTTTATTACAAGCTGAAGGGAAAAGTTTAAAAAAGAGAAGTTACAGACAGATGATAAACAATAGTTCTTCAACTTAAATTTCAGACACATTTAGTAGGGTGTGCAATGTGTTTGTCAAAAGTCTTCAACTATTGCTCTCAGTTTTCACGGATTGAAACATAAACAATAAGCAAAAAATATTTAATTTAAATGCATGTAGGCACTTTTATGCAGGCAGTGCACTCTGCAGCATTTAAAGCAACCTTTGATGCACAAAACCCTCTTTTTCGAATTTCTTTATGCATCTCCTTCTCCTTTTGAAATAAAGTAAGTAAATGATCATGTCAATCAAGAGCAAATGAAATTTGATCACGAAAGCGAATCTTTTCTGAAGGGTAATCATGCAAGTCTGACCTTGAAACAGAACTCCATCCCCTTGTTGCTAAATACAGCATGGAAAGAGAGTCAACATTCAGTTTTTAGCATAATTTTTTAACTAAACATCAAAAAGCTTTTATTACTAAAGAAAATGACTATCAAAAATTACACATGGTGAAGTATACAACAAATAAACAAATAAAACTCATCGTTTCTACTGTAAAATTATTATCAGTAAGACCTTTTAATTGAACTAAAATATCCTTTCATCGGGAAGCATCCTCACCCTTTTCTGATTTCGGGGAAACACCAAATCGCAATTTGAATAAACTAAAGGAGGTGTGGCAGTCTCCAGCTAATGGCTGCTGAAACAGGTAAAACAAACAAATACAGTAACTTATAATCTGCTTTCAAGTTTCGAGAATGACAGTTTTTTTTTTTTTTTTTTTTTTTTTTCTGGTTTATGGGGTTTTTCATTTGTTTTCTTTTGAAATTGTAACTTCACAAACTGTTTAAAGCCTACATTTTACTCCAAAGGGGGAATGGAACATTTACCTTTTTGGATAATTTCTAGAATCACCAAAAAGTAGCATATTCAAGCTTGTATTCAATTTTTAGAACTGTGAACAAATAATTTTTCATAATTCTAATTGTTAATAATAGTAAGAAAGATGCTAAATTAATTTTTTTGAGGAAGTTTACTAAGATAGAACATGATTGTACAAAAGACTTTTTCAAAGCTAAACTGACTTAAAATCTTTCCATACATGATGCCCTTATAAACGGATATTAGCAGTGAAATAATTAAAGAAATCTCCCAAAAATGCTAATTTTAAAATCAATACGCTAAGAGGACCCCAAAAATACATTGCAAAAGGACCCAAAATGTTTAAATCTACCTATGACAGATAAAATATTTTGGCATTAACATATTATATTAGCAAATTTGAGATTGAGGCAGATCATTCAGCATCTATTATGATTTAAATGCAATACAAAAGAAATAGACTACTTTTTACAATTGCTAGAAAAGAGCTTTTAGATGTAACCTCAAGGGATTTTACAGCTTAAAGATGGTTCAAGGGATTTTGAAAACTAGTGAGCACTTATAAAAACATTTAAAAAAATACAAATACAAATGTGACGACTAGCAACAGGCTCTGGGGACAGCTAGGCTGGTCCTAGTCAGTTTATTAGTCCCGAAATGAAGATTAATGGCCCTCTCAAAGCTATCCACTTCCTTGCTCATTACCGCCTCTTCCGGTAAGCTGTTCCAATTGCGCATGACCCTAATAAAGAAATAATTTTTCCTAATTTCTAGGTTAGCCGAGATTTGAGTAGCTTAAAATAATGACCTATCATCCTGCTTTCCGTGCAAAAATTTAATCCTTTAACATCATTCATTTTGATAAATTTAAACAACTGAATCATGTCCCCTCTGACTCTCTTTTGTTCCTGGCTATACATATTAAGCCTGCTAAGTCTGTTATCATAGCCTAAATCTCCCCTTACTAGTCTAGTAACCCTTCTTTGAACCCTTTCCAATTCTGAAATATATTTCCCTTTCTTTAGATCAGGAGACAGAAAATGAACATCTTACTCCAAATGAGGTCTAACTCATATATAAAGGCAGAAGAACCTTCTTAGATTTGTTTGAAGTAGATCTATTTATAAACCCAAGCATTCTGCTGACTTTGTTACCTGCAATGTTGCACTGTTGACTAAACTTAAAATCCTAATAAAACCTTTATTCTGAAAAGTAATTGGTGTCATTATTAATAGAAAATAATGTTGTAATTAAAAGTGTAATGCCTTAGAAGTATTTTATTTTGTCCTTGAAACAAATAGTAGCACAAGAAATTAAATATTTACATATTAGAGATTGCAATGAAAGAATAATCCACTTTTATATGATGTTCAAGACATACCACACGTAGGGGAGGGTGGCCCAAAGCTGGTAGGTCGCCTAAAGCGGGTAGCCCCCCCCCCCCCCATGGTGTGTTTGCAGCGATAAATACGCATGTCGTGTTTACCCCCAACACCCCCGAGTTATCAGTCCAAGTGATGCAGCCGTGAAGCCACATGGCGCAGCCTTAGAGCAGGAATTAAGATGGAAGGAGCAAGTCCAATCACTGGCGTAGCAAAAGCTGACCCAAAGACCCCAAGTCATATGACTCAACAACGACAAATGGCTAGCACGTTTTGTGTGAAACAAGTGAAAGAAACCTGAGTTCTTCCAATGCTTACTTTAAAATATATCACGTGACTTGGGGTCTGGATTTCACGAATGAAAGTCTTCACTCCCTCCATTTTATTGCTTCTCAATGGTCACAATCAGGCTTAAAATTTAAAAAAATGATACTTCATTTTTAAAAATGAAATTTTGCAGCTTGTCATTAGTCGAAGACCCGCTTATTTTTTTAATTGTCAATAATATTAACTTATTCGGATACCATCCACCTATAAACTACGATGGTTCCTTTTTTTTAATTGTTAATTTAAGGTTATAATTATTGAAATAAAAAATGTGCCTTTGGGCAAAGCAGGTCGGGCCAAGCGGGTATAGGATTTTATCATATATTTATTTAAAATTTCTTGACTCGTGTGCTGACTTACATTTTCTCTTTCAATAGGATAAGTATAACTTTAAAAAGCTATTTTTTAGGATAGCAATTGATTAGTCTATTAATTAACTCAGTTATTTCTTTATGCTTTATAAACAAATGTACTGACTTTAAATTGGATAAGTACAACTGTTTTATATTTTTTTACATACTAGCAGGTAACCAGTCAACTATTTTAATCATATATAACTTCTTATTTGATTGGAAAATGTACCAAACCACAATTAGTTAAACTTACCCGCTTTGGGCTCAATGGTAGGGCAAAGCGGGTTTTTCACATGTTTGTTAAGTTTGATAATAAATAAATATTGGGTTTGAAATAATACAAAAATCACTTTTTGTTTTGAAGTTCAAGAACCCTGCTAGGAAATAAAACCGAAATTGCTGCAATTAACTAAACAAAACTACAATTTTTGAGCGTTTTTTGAAAACCTACCCACTTTGGGTCATCCTCCTCTAATTGGAAGAAAGCAGAATTTAATGTACTGAAAAGTTGATAAAAAGAAAGGAAAATCTATACAATATGCTATATTACTTGATTGAAAAGAAAGAAGTTATAACATATCGAATTTCTAATTTCTAAACTTACCTTGGATAAAATTTGGCCTACATAACTATCAAAAGACTCTTGAGGCATTTTAGTTTCTAGAAAAAGAACACAATGTTACTTTTTTCATGACCAAAAGAGAATTAACAATAGTTACAAAATTCAATAGATGTATCAAGCAAAGTATTTCTTTGAATTTAGTATGAAATAAAACAAATCAAAGCCACTGATTAAAAAATGATATACCATTATAAAAAGTTCCTTAATTTTAAATGGAAAGGAAAATATTCAAGAATTTAAAAGATATAGATTGGTGAAAAACATTGTTGGTTTGCATTATATGAGGCATCAAAAATGAAAGAAACAAATAAAATTTTAACTCCAGAAGAAACTGCATAATACATAAGATGGTAATATCTTACTTTCACTCACAGAGCAAAAATTATCAAACCAATGGGCTACAATGAGTGATCTGCTAGATATCCGAGGGGAAAAAATATCTGTATCCATAAGGTCTGGGTGATGTAGCACTTTCTACGTCCTTGCATCGCGAAGTAGCAATGCATAACTATGTAAGTTTTTTTTTTTTAGTTTAAATTTTAACAAAATACACACAAGGTATAAAAATATATATCATGGCCAGACACAAATAAACAGATTCCGATACCAGAAAGGAATTTATATTGTAAAACAGTGCTAAAATCGCAAGTTAGTGAAAAATATTGAAGACAAGTTTTGAGATTACAATGAGCCTGTTTTTCAATGAAAAAAGGGATAAGTAAATGGATGCAGTCATGTATTCCATTCAAAAGCTCACATATTCTTACATAAAAAAAATAATCCTTGCAATCAGTAGCTGGGGGGGGGGGGGGGATCGCACCGGGTAACTCAAAGAGGATTTCAAAGTTTACAAAAAATATAAATACTTTAATTCTGAAAACTTTCACCAATATATCTTATATTTAATTCACAAATTTAACAAAAAAAGAGTGCCCAATATTGCAGGAGAAGGGGGAGGTTACATATGTCATCTAGGGCAAATTTTGGACAAAATGGATTCAATTTTTATTTGTTTTCCAACTTTTGTTACGCCACAAAAATAGGAATCTGAAAATTATATAAATTTCATATGAACATAAAACATTTATGAAGTGTTTTTTTTTCGGGGGGGGGTGAGGTGTCGGTGACACTATGAGAACTCGAGTGACATCTGTGCTAGGAACTCCATGGCTTGTAACACCAAAATAAAATACATGTCTGCATTTTTTGTTGTCATTTTGCTCTTCAAATTTTGCTTTTTTCTGACAAGTGACTACATATTATCAACTTACCAGTTCATCAATAGCTCTTTCTTCAATAACTAAAAACTTATGTGTATTTCTTAGATGTTTTGGGAGAAATGAGCTCTTCGCACCTTCATTGTTAAGCCTGATTGGATTGACTAATTAACATTAATGTGAAAAAATTAGAAATTAAAATGGCAGCAACCGTGGACTGGTGCCTGTACATTGGAGCAGTAATTGATGCATCGGTTTTTAGAAAAAAATCTAAACCGGTTTTAACGATTTAAGATTCACACTTGTGGATACTAGGCATCACCCAGCCCTAGTATCCATATCAGTTACGAATTTAGTAGATCTTAAAAACGGATCTTTCACTTTATTAAATTTCCTTACATACTTGGAATTCTATATAGGTAAGTATAAAATACTATTAAATTCCATTTTAAAACTTTTTTTTTCTCAAAGAAATTAAAATAATGTATCATTTTTTGCAATTAAATATCAGTTCTTTTTGATTTGAGGTTTGTACTGTTGGCTTTCCCAGGAATTTTTCAAAAAAAGGTTTGTTTAAATTATGTGTTTATCCTGTAAAGGTGTTGCCAGATCTGTAATTTCAAGAATAGGGGAGAGTGGGAAAATTTGAAGGCACTGCATTTATGCTGAGATAGAATGTGAAAAATTATTTCTAGATTGAGGTTTGCTGTTACATTTACTGGACAAGCAAGAAAAAAATTCACCTTTTATTTCAGCATAAATGCAGCGCTTTCCCAATTCTCCCAACTCATCTTATCAGACTTTTTTTAAGAATAAATCATATTCTTGAGAATTATTTCGCCGTAGATGATTTTTTAAAGAAACTATTGCATTTAATAATAAAGTATTATTTTCCATGACAACTTTTGCATGTGCACTGGACTTAGTTGGATAAAAAATATTAAGATTCATATTGGTACCCATATTTGCAGATTTAAACACAAAACATCCGTCCGTATCCACAAACCTTCGCTTTTAACGATCAGGCACACCATTTGACATACTTTAATTTTTAAGAAACACAGTTTAAAATTTTAACTTAGTATTTTTCTCTTCATTACTCAATAATTTTACAACGCAAATTTTTTTCTCGTCCAAACAAATTTTCTTAAATATTTTATTGTCTTTTTTTTAACTGTGAGAAGCAAATATTTTTATCGAAGCAATTTTAAGACTACTTGTATTCTCAAAACTAACATAAGTATGGTCTCGGGCAAACTGTAAACAATACCTAATTTAACTTTAAAAAATATACAGTGGACTCCCTCTATCTGAGCACTCTTTAATGTGAACACCCCGATATCATGAACACATTTTGATGGTCCCGGCAAAACTCCATAGATTCAACATAGGCTGACCTCTCTCTACCATGAACACCCCAGTATTATGAACGCTATTTTCAATCCCTTTCAATTATCACCTCTCTGTATACTAAACATGCTCACCAATTGATACTGGAGAATTCCTATAAGTATAACTGGAAAGCCAAAAACACATTCACGATTTTATCACTGATTAAATGGCATTAAAGAGAAAATGGATAGAGGAAAAAGAAAAATTATTTTCCTGAATATTACTGCATCACATGAAATCTTTCAGCTGATCAATATGAGCCGAAAGTTTAACTATATTTCAAGACTCCAATATTGTATCAAGTTGTTTTCAAGACCATTTAAGTATGATTACCTTCAAGCAAAATGCGGCCGAGAATAACCTGAAAACATTTTTACTTGGATGATAGCACATACCTTGCATGAGATTACGCAATGAAAAAACAGATTTTTAAAAAAAACTTTTTTTCAGGTATTGTACTGAATGTTATGTTAAACTTTTTAAACTAAAAAATGAAATAAATAAATGCAAGAGTTTAAGTCCTACCGAGTTGAATTAGACATTGCACTAGCAATCAATCCAAAATTCAACACCTCTCCTCAGTTACTGGGGTAACGTACTGAATATAGTACATTAACCCAATCGAATACATGTACATGCATTATCCAGTCTCCCTCTATAATGAACACCCCCACAATCGGAACACTTTTGTTCGGTCCCATGAGTGTTCAGAATAGAGATAGTCCACTGATATTTTGCATGTAGTTCAATAATGCATTAAAGATTTACTTTCTGGAAAGTTAAACTTAAAATGAAGAAGATTAGGATAGTTTAAAATTAAGAAAAGCACACACAAACAAAATAATGATTTGATAGTCATTAATAGAGATTTGATACATGTAAAATAATTTGAACGATATCTCCCTCACATTTGTTTAATTTTCAGAAAATAATTAAGCGTGAAAACGCATTTTCATCGTGGAAAACGATTCAAATTTTTGAAAACAAGGCATTACAGGTAAGATTATTGCTTTGCAGAAAGACCAAAATTACATCATTAATAGAAATAGTACTTAACGACATCCATCCAATGAGTCATGCCTGACAACGAAATTTATTATTTATGACTTGCACACAAAACAAAATTAAATGATTTATAAATATTTGAAGAGGTCATTTCACTGATGTTTGCATAAAATGTGTTGTTTATTTATTCATTCAGATTGATGAATAACACAAACATACATAATGTAATATTTTTGTTTACAGATGAAACCAAGCAAATTTTTAAATCACTATTTATTAATGTTACCTGCAGATGTAATTCCTTGGGATAGATAATTTCAATTTGTAATCAACGAAACTTTGACAGAAACATTTTCTTTACTTCGTTAGTTGCTCAGAGTTTTCTTTCTTTATTTTTTGTTTTTTATTGATAGCCTCTCATTAACATCAAAAGCGCAGTTTTGATGCCAGATGCAAAATCATTGCTATAAAGTAATTTCTGCGAATCGAAACTACGAAGGAGTAGATGACTTAACTGAAGTAATAATTTAGCGGTTTTTCCTCTTACAGATTCCCTATATACAACGAGAACCGAAATTGTTATTTTCAATTTGCTTCCTCATAAGAGCAAAAGCACTCTTTCGCGAATAAATTAAAATAATGCAAAAGGTTTTCTAAACAAATGCAAAAAATAGCCGTATTTTGAGGGTATATATCGACAAATCCAATGATTTGGGGACAGGAGCGCCTAGAGTCCCTATAGGAGCGCCTGTATGAGAGTTTAAGGGAGGAGCTGAGAGGAGTATTTTTAATGTTTTGAAATTTGAAACACTTCGCCAAACAATCAGCATTTTTCCAAAATGAAAGCCCTAGAAGCATATTTTAGGCAGTACCTAGAAAATTTTGGATTTCAAAGTTTTCAAAACGTGGTTTTAAAGGCTACATGATAAGGCGTGGAGTTTTAGAGCCTTTAACTCCGTTTCCTTTATGCCAAAATCAGTCCGACTTCGACTGGCAGACTTTTCACTGGCAGAGTTGCTGAAGAGGGAAAATGACCGACTCCAATTCTTAAAAGTTTACCTTCGACTCCGAACTCCGACACCTTTACCCCAAAATCAGCCTGACTCCGCAGCCCTGAAATAGATCATTCGGCATAAAGTACGATTTGGCTCACGGGACACATCCCGCCCAGGCGCGGATCCAGGATTTGGCTTAGGAGGGGGCAATTTTTTTCCAATTTTGGTGCCTCCACGCACCTTGCGACCCTCCACTTCCCTCCGCCAAATGAATTCATAAAGAGAAAAAATCACATTTTTATTTGTTAACCACATTGTCTTTACTTTTGAACATTCAGTTGTTTTTCCGTTAGGGGAAAAAATGTAGAGTAAAAATGCATTGCTACTGGTAGAAAAAAATAATTCAAATAAACTAATGTAGGACATAATGTGGAATTTCCAGAACGGGTGACACCTAGGACGTTAATTTGAGATCCCCCCCCCCCCCGCCCTAGCAACAAATAAAATCGTAGAACAAGGAATTGTGATTTATTATTGCAATTGGAGTAATTGATTCGCATAACGTCAGTGTAAACAATTGTTTTAGAATAGTCTTAATCTTAATAACAACATACAAACGCGGACGCAAGGGAGATGCGATGGGAGTGATACTTTGAGGGACTGTTCACCCGCCATAAACACAAAATCAATAGATCTTCAATAAAGTTAGCGAAAGGGGGATGGGTATTCTTCAAAAATGTTTTGGAATTGTAGCCTTGAAAACGCGATTGCATTCCATTACTGACGTAAGGGAAGGTAGAGAGTTCAGAACTCTCTCCCCAAGGGTGCCCATATAGGGGGGCAGGGGGGGCTCAAGCACTCCCCCCTTTAGAATTCAAAACTTTATTGCTTTTAGTACTTTTTTCTTAGCAGAAATGTAAAACATTTCTTCTCCAGCCATTAATAAATGAGTTATTGAAAAAATCAAATATGTTAATAACTCTAATCTGTACTGAAACCAGTTTCTATGAGGAAAATATCCTGCTAAACCATGGAGAAAATATCTGAGTCCCACCCCCCTTAAAATTTTGCTTATGAGCGCCCATGGTAGGTTTCTAACCAAAAATTATTCTTTGAAATTGAGGTCTGAAAAAACCCCATTTTAGGCTAGGTTTGGCCAAATTAGGAAAGAAAAGAAGGGTGAGTGACTCTCCTTCGGATTTTTTTTTTTTTAAATTAAAGTCCTAAAAACGCCATTTTATTTTAGTTGACAGTAGGAAAGAGCATGGGAATCAAGGGCTCTTCCCGGAATATTTTTCGAAATAAAAGATATAAAAATGCAATTTTATGCTCCCTTTGATCTTGTCAGTGAATGAACCGATAATGAGACCGTTTGTGTCTTCGTTTAGTCATACTGTTTAATTAGAAAAAAAAAGATGTCTACCAAAAATAATTAATTTTCACGTAAATTTGAAAGTTTTACTCAGACATTTCACTGATTATATGAGGCAATGAGAAGCAAAGGAATGTAAGTGGACATTTTCAAGTTTTTAGTAAAACGCGCTTAAAAATAACATCCTAGGTAGGCTTTCATTGAATTTTTTTTTCTAAATCATTTTATACAGCAGCACCTACCAGGGCTACTAGTACTATCTGTTGCTTTAAAACAGAGGAGAGGTCCACCTACCATTTGTACTGGTTATCTCCAAATTTCAAATTTTGCCACTTGCATCCGTTTGCTTCTCACTGCCTCATGTATCATTCATTAAAATAATGGATTAAATGAAAACTCATTGTTTAAAGGAATTTTGCCGTTGAAGGAGTACTGTTAAGAACAATTGTAATTAGAGTTATAAATGAGGACTTTTCTACAGTTGTGCTAACTCCCCTAAGAGCAAAGACGCTGATTTTAATTTCCGACTTAACTAATTTTAACTTCTAAAGTTTAAAATCTAACTTAAGTTTAACTCTTTAAGGACGATGGGCAGATCGCTGGTCACATCCCCGAAGGACGGACGTCTCTTTCGAAAGAACTTAGTAGAATAGACTCTTCCAAAGGGAGAGTCGTAGTTTCTTCGCGGGAAAAAGTTGAACCCCCTACTACGAGCTAATTGACGGGGAGGAAAATCTCCTTTAGGGCAAGACTGCTATCGCCGCCGCATTGCATTGCTCGGGAATAGATTACTGTGACTTCGTCTTTCTTTTGCTTCCTTCTGTTATATTGCTGGTACCGTAAAATGAGGTGTTTCGGAACGAAACTTCTCAATCATATGAAAAAAATAAAAAAAAATCCCCATAGATTGCGTTATGGTATTTTCAGCAGAGAATTTTTTTTAAAAGAAAGGTAATGCATGAGGAGCTGAAAGGCAGAGTTTTTTAATTTTGGGCTCAAAACTGGCTTATAAGGAAGACAATATGTGTAGTGCCAAAAAAAAATCATGCTTTCATCATCTGCAAAACTTTGTGCCAAATAAAACAAAAAATAAACCAAAAAAATGAGTTTTTTTTTTTTTTTACATTTTTGGCTCTGTATTACACAACAGTATCCCAGGTGAAAATTGACATATTTTTTGAACTGCGCCATAAAAGATGAATGATTCCTTGCGACGTCATGGTATCTTCCCAGTTTCACCACATTTCATCCCCCCCCCCTTTTTTTTTTTTTTCAGTTTTGATCATGCCTTTTGATATATTAAAAGGTGGAGGAGTGCTGAGTGAGCATGATCCTCTTTTTAGCTTTACTAAGACCATTTCAGACTTCTTACACCAGTAGAGGTGATCAATATGAAATATTAATTGTGCATTTAAAAATTTCAGTAAGTAGTAAGCTATTTTATTAAAACATATCCTGTTTGAAAAAAGCTATAAATACTGTTTATTTCTTTTTATTGGTGGGATGAGATATAGTTCTGGGAGCGGTTTTTAATCCCAAAACCCCTCCCATGGCTGCGCCACTTATCCAAGGGAGTGACAAAGCGTATATTAAGTAGTTATAAAGTAGAGTTGACTAATGTGTGGTTGTGGTAACATTTTACTATAAGGTCTCGAAAACCTGTAGATTTCAAGAAACGGAGAGGGAGGCAGCGCTCCTTCCAGAGGATGTCATGAAGAAACTTCAGCCAAATGACAACATTCAAACATCAGTTCATTTCAAGGACACAATAACTTATGCAAAAATATGGGTGAATAGGGTGAATTGAATCTTTATGCTTCTCATTTTAAATGCATTATTATACCAAAAGTTTTACTTTATTAAAGTCAAAGTTTCTATCAAATTATTGATAAATTATTTATATTACTTGTTTTCAGGGCTTAGTTTCTAATGAAAGATGTGCGAGAGCATTCAGAACTTATTTCAATGTGTAAATAATATGAACCCCATAAAATGTCACAAAAAGTTAAAAAAGAGTGCAACATGAGCTTCCATGCGAACTAGTTTCCTTCTTGTATATATTGTAGGTAAAGGTTTTATTTAATGGTAACAACCTGTTTCTATTCAACCTCTTCACTATTATTTTTTTTAACTAGCTGTATTAGGAAAAATCAGAAAAAATGAAGATTTTAACATGTGTTAATATTAACACTACCTGCGGGGAGAATTGGACAACCACCAAAAAATTTCATATTATAAAGATTTCGAATTTTTTTGTTTCCGCTCAAAAACGTGAGATCTAAAAACTGAAACTTCTATTTCCAAAATAAAATTTATAAAACTCTTAATTAACCTATCCGTTTTTTGATCAAAGTTGAAAAGCGTTTAGATACACCCCATTTTACGGTAGGTTTTGCACTACTATCGAAGTTTTTTTTTTTTGTCTTTGCTTAGTAACTAATACTTCAATTTCCGTTATTATTTAAATTCAGCACTTAATGTCTTCAGTTTATTAGTTAAAATCATTATATTACACCAATTCTTTTTTCAACGTTCTTTTCTGTAATGAAAATGAACTACTCATTGAATTTGATGGAAGTATGATGTATGAAAAAGATTTTTTTCCGTAATTAAAATATTAATAATTGCTTTTTTAAAATGAATCGATATAAGTTTCCCACTATACAGTAAATATTACGTCTTTCTTTTAGGTATTAAAATTGTTAAGTGTTCCGTTTTGAGGTAAAGAATAAATACTCACCTTAGATATAACTTCTTCACAAGTGTGGTATCTAACCCTAAACATACACAGGTAACGCTTGACGGTGTAAGGGATTTTAAACAAATCTTTAAATATATAGATATATGTATAAGGTCGAAGTACATTTGTTATATATTTATCATGAAATATCGCAGCATGATTTATTTTATTTATGTGCACCATGGGATTTTTTACACAGCTAAAAAAAAAGTATGGCATAACTACCGGGTCTACACCTACTTTAAAAAACGAAGATGTGTCAAATTAAATTATTATAAAATGAAAACCCTTTAAATTGACAGAAAACATTTTTAATAATTATTTTTCTGCTTACATTTAAAAATATCTGTATGATGCTATTTTACATAAACAATGTTATTTCAAATATTCATTATGATAGGGACCAAAACAAGTTACACAAAGACAAACATTACATTGTTCACACTTAAATGTGCTTTCAACACTTCTGTTTTTTAAAGTCTTTACTTTGAGTTTTGAGCAACGTTTGCAAGTTTTTTTCCTGCCTTCAATTTTTATTCGCTTGTGCAAATTGTTTGATGTCAAGACGTTTAATACGTTTTGCTTCTTGTTACGTAAGTTAGCAGAAAGGCTGTGAATCAACAGAAGTCTGAAATCCAATGCTTTCATGGGATTTTTTCCTAATGGCATATTAGATAGAGTGTAGAGCAAAAAAGCATTATTTACAACGCTGTTCAAAAGAAAATGGAAGATATACAGCCACCATTTTTTCGACTTCCTACACGTGTTATAATAACCTCTCTTTTGATCCGCTAGGTCCACACCGCCCATGTATTTATTATACAGTTTGAATGAAGTTGGGCATGAGATGGTAAGTTTTTCTCCTCCTACTCTTCGCTGTGTATCTTCATTTTTGTATTGGGACCCAGTGGATAAAAGAAAAATTTCTTTTTTGTCTTTCCAAACTGTGCAAGTTAGGTTTGGCAGCTGTTCGCACTGAAAAGCTTTGCTCTCCCCGGCATTATCTAATTTGATGTTTTTTAAGCATGCGGGAAGATATTTTCTTTTAGTTGTAAGTGTGCCTGAACTATAATGACCCGCAGAGAAAAGACTCGTCATTAATGGAACACTTGTGAAAAATCTGTCGAAAAAAAGATGATGACCGGTTTGTTTTAGAGTTCTAGTTAAATTTGTGACCACATCACAACCTAAGCCATTCTCGGTACGCTCCATGCGGCCTTTATTCCTGCAGTGCACTTCAAAGTCCATCACGTATCCGGTTATTGAGTCGCAAAGCATCCAGACTTTTATTCCTCTTTTAGCCGGTTTGTTGGGCATGTATTGAATAATGCCACAGCGCCCTTTGTACTTCAGGAGTGCTTCGTCAACAGAAAGGTTTTTATTTGGCGTGAAAAATCGACAAAAATTTGATCTGACTTTCGTCATAAATGGATCTAACTTTTGCATCATATAGTATTCTGGATGATTTGAAGCCTTTTCTTCTTCTCTATTGGACAGATGGAAGCACCGTAAAATTTGCAGGAATCTGTCTCTTGACATTGTCGATTTCACAAAGTTGTTTCCCAGAACTGGGTCTTCTGACCAGTAATGTTTCAAACTGGGTGCCTTGGTCATTCCCATGGCAAAGATACAGGAAATAAACCCCCACAGTTCGTCAATGGATTCAAGAGGAGTCCACTTCTGGAAACATTTCTTTGACGGTTGTGAAGCTTTCATAAGTTCTGCGTATTTGTTTGTGTTTTGGAGAACAGCTTCCATCATCGGTAAGGTAAAAAACAAATTGAAAAAATCCAGAATGGATGCACCAGGAGATAAATTGTGGGTTGGACCACCTCCAAGGATCTTATTTGACAATTTTATTTTGTTATTTTCTATTTCTTCCTTCCATATTATTTCGCTGCATGAAAAATTTATGTTTCTGCATAAGATGTTATCTTCATCACTCGCATCACTTTCTTCATCTTCATCAGTGCTATGATTGTCAGCTTCAGCATTGTCAACAAATGAATCATTTTTTGGCCATCCGTCATCTTCTGATGAAAGATCACTGTCGGTGCTTTCTTCAAAAAGAATTCTAGTGATTTCTTCTTTTGTCGCTGGCCTTTTTCGTTTACTCATTTTCTGTGAATTTGATAGGACGATGATGTATGAAAAAGATTTTTCTCAATAATTAAAATATTAATAATTGCTTTTTTAAAACAGATCGACCCAAGTTTCTCACTGTACAGTGCTCCGCAAGGGTTACTCGATCAAAGTTTGTTTTGCAACTAATCACACAGTACGTTTGTACGAACTTATATAACATAGCAAAAGAGGAGGGATGGGAAAGCCCTTTCAAGGAAGGGAATAAAAGCATAGAGCATACAACCAAGAAACAAAAACTTTTATTTATTCCTGAACAAAGATACTATGAGCATCTTTTCCTAATCTGTTTCCCCATTCTTTTCAGATGCGCATGCGATGCAAAGAAACAATTTAACGCATAGAAGAAATAAAAGGAAATCTTTCTTTTGTGCTTTACATTTGAATTCAGAAAATACAAGAAACCACTTAAGATTAGCTTTATTATTTTGTTCACAGAAATCGCGCACAATACTCTTATATTGTACGGATTCCGTAATTGTACCCCTTCAAGGGCAACTGCTTATGTCTTTAGCCAAGGGGATAGTTGACGACATTTGCTGTTGATAGGTTCATTGATATAAAAACTTTCTCCCACAAAAATTTCCCGCGCAAGTTCCCGCTGTTCCCGCGAAAAAAGGCCGCCTCTTTTTCTTTAGGCATTTGACATTCCTGAGTTTTGTATACAGAGCCGGTCCCACCATAAAATCCCCCCTCCCCTCTCTTTTTTTCCTTCCCAGCCTGTTATATTGGGATGTGTGTTCCTGATCTCAAATGATAAAAAAGTTACGTAGAGTGTAAATATTTCTTTTCCACTCTAATTTGTTAAAAATATCTATTTTGAAATTTAATAAATAATAATTAAAATGATAATAATAATTACTAGCTGATTAAAAGTGAAAGTACTTTCATTCATTTTTGCCATACAAATGATCGTATACAAAATAAAACAAGAAGTTCTGTCTAGAACTAGACGAGCCTACTTTCCCGTATACCCGTACTACTATCCCGTATATTCGAATTCAAGGACACTTAATTTCATAATTCGTACATAAGATCTTCTTTGATGTAATCAATAATTAATAGGCGAACCTAGAAGAATCATTTCGATCCGAATAAATGAAATAATAGATTTCTTTGTCAGCTTATAAAAAATGCAAAATAAAGGAAATCACATAGTAATTTCTTGGCAAAACCATAATGTTAATGGAAACGGCAGGTAGTATCAAAGTGTTATTTGAACTGCACCATGATTTTAAGAAAAATCAGCAACAGCTTCGAAATTCGTGAAATAGTTTTTGAATTTTTCAATAAAACTTATTCGTCATAAACCTATGAGTTTCCTGATTGCATAATATATTTTATAGTTAAATGAAAAGTAATTAATAAAAACTCTAATGAGGTATTGGTTTATTTAAAAACCTTTCCCTCGTGTCATAATCATTATGACAATGTTCCTAATAAAAACCATTCATTTTATAGCATCTCGGGGAACTTATGGAAAGTTTAATATTAAATTGGCTTGAAATGTGAAAGATATTTTACGTCCACATTCAAAGTACATTATTGCATAGTATTTAATTAGATTAGTTGGTCTTAAGGGATCCTAAAAAAAACCTTTGGGCTTTTCAGCAGCAACAGACCCGACATTTTTGAAGCAAAACAGTTCGTGTTTTGTAATATTCTACTCAAAATAAGTATTGTAAAAACAATCTTTTCCCGTTGAATATTGCATTTTTTACGCTGAGTTTAATGGTATAATTACATTCTCAAAATACATTTTGGGCGATCTAAAAAAAATGTTAAAAACATGTTAATTGACTGACATACATGCTGTGAAAATGTCAGTCAGTTACCATGTTTTTAATAAATATTTAAAAATTCTAAAATAAAATATTTTGGAGATTCAACTATGCCATTAAATTCAGCTAAAAAAAATTTAAAAAAATTAAAAAAAATTAAAAAAAAAAAACAATATTCCAGGGCAAAAGATCGTTTGGACAACATTTTGCGTTGAATGTTACGTAATAGGTATTGTTTTGTTTCAATAATGTCAGTCAGTTACACGTGGACTTGGCCATTTAAAATTAAAGTCATGAAAATTAAAGTCATATATATGGGGAAGGGATACTCTGAGGGGATTTTCACCACAATCTTACCTATGGCAGCACCACCGCACGTAAGAGGTTGGTGCACAAAAAAAGTCTGGGGGCGGCTGTCGGAGGAGACGCTTGCGGGGGGGGGGGGATTTAGGTGGGTGATGCGCTTAAAGTCGAATTTTTCCCCAAAAGTTCGGCTAAATTATTAAATTTTAACGTCCATGTTGATAAAATAATATTTTCAAAAGGCGGGACAGATACCACACTACTCTCTTTTTCCAATTCAAAGTTCAATTTTAATTTTTATAAAAATAATAACGTGAGAAAAAATTAAACTCGCACTCTAGTCAATGCGTTTTTTGAACATGTGAATTCTTCAATACTCGCATTTTTGGATCGATCGATAATTTTCAAATTCCCTTTTCATTTGGAAATGATAGGCGGTTGCCCTCTTGCCCCCCTGTACGAGCCGCATATGCCACCGTACAATTTTAGTGTGAAAAGCAGCGTAGCAAATCCATTTTGAAGTTGGAAAGACAACTAAGAAGCTAGTATTTTTTTTTTTTTTTTGGGTTGAAATGTTTTGCTCAGAACAAGACAATCTTATTACATGATTTCTTGCTGTTTTGCAACTCTTGTCAAATATAACTATTATAATTATAAATCCGAAATATTTAATCGATACACATTCAGAGCACTTATTTTATTTTTAATAAAATATGCTGAATGCAGAGAAAGAAACAAAACAGTAAAAAAAAAAGTTTCATTCAATTCGCACAATACTCTCAGCAGAGTCGAATTCCGAAAGCAAAAGTCATCCGCAAAAGTCAGAAAAAGAGCTACCGTCATTAGCAGAGGATACAACTGACATTGAGTATCCCCTCCCCTTTTAATGCCCTCTTTGCCGATAGCAAGGCCACCCCGCGAAGATTTCCCGCGCAGGGACTCCTTTATGCGATCCACCCCCTGAAGTATAGTGCCTATACCTGAAGATACTTCTACAGGCCGTAAACGGCCGAGCTCGTCCTCAAAGGACGTTCATCTGACCCGCCCGAGATCGGCCGTGTCGTCCTTAAAGTGTTAATTCAGATGAATACATTGCTATGAGGAACTGAAAACTAAAACAATTTTAAAGATAAAAACTCCATTTTTCGTCCTAAATAAGTATGCCGACATATGATTCAAATTTGTGGGACAGATTTTCTACTTTCGAAAACGATAAAACAGAAATGCCTTCTCTGCTTCTTTTGAAACATCTACTCCTGCAATAAATTACCAATCAAAAGTAAACGCTAAAACAGGTAAGCTACTCCAGGGTCGGGCAATAGATTTCTCTGTCACACATTTCAGCAAGGCCGTATCCAGAAATCTTTTTCGGGAAGGGCTGGATTCGCACATTGCCCTAACACACACATACACACAGCACACACACAAACACACACATATATACAGAAAGACTCACATACACGCATAAACATATTTAACATAGAAGATGTTTTTTGTCTCATTTTTTTATGATTTCACTGTTGAACTGTTGTTATTACTTCCTTTTACAATAAAGGAAGTATAGTATTCGCGAAAAAAATTTCACTCTGAAATCGGCCTTAATTTCCATTTTGCTCGCCCCGAATGAATCTTGATTTTTTTTTTCAACCCGACCACACGTGGATACATGCCTAAGAACGTATAGGCACCTGAAGAATCCAGTTTGACGATCTCCGAGTTAATTACAACGAGTTTTCTCGTGACGTCCGTAGGTACGTATGTATGTGCGTATGTGTGTATGTGTGTATGTATCTCGTATTACTCAAGAACCGTATGTCCTAGAAAGTTGAAATTCTGTACATAGACTCCAAGTGGGTTTTAGTTGAGCACCTTCTCTTTTGGTTGCATTCGGATGTTCCAAAGGGGGTCTTTTATACCTTTTTGAGGTAAAATCATTATTAATTTCAGTGTAAACTCAAGCGGTGCTATAATTTGGCAAACACTTGGCAATATATCGCCAAACTTTTGGTCGCCAAGTTTTGTCACCAACTGGGCGACGAATTTGGCGTTTTTTTTTTCCTTTCTTTTTTTCAAAATCTGGTTTCAATTTGGCCATATTTAGCGAGTTAACCATTGAATTACATTAAAACTGCCAATATTGCGAAAATTTATCTGTATAAAACATTTTCTTTGCTTCGGTTTGCAACAAACTTGGGGTGAAAATATTTAAAGTGTTTCTTTGCTCACTCCAAAGCTTTAAATTGGAGTAAAAGGAAGTCATGTGATGCACGACGCATCAGCTCGTTTTTATTTTAATTTCGTATTACCTTTTTTATTCACCCTGTAGTGATAAGGATAACAGGAGAGTGTCCCTTTGAGTTTAAGTCGGATGCAGAACATACATAATTTCATGGGGTTTGGGGGTTTCTCCCCCGGGAAAT
Organism: Uloborus diversus; assembly: GCF_026930045.1. NCBI lineage: Eukaryota > Metazoa > Arthropoda > Arachnida > Araneae > Uloboridae > Uloborus > Uloborus diversus. The sequence goes on from NC_072731.1 coordinate 102,626,299, forward strand.
CTTTTGAAAAATAGATGTAAAAATCTGTGTTTTGAGGCCTTATATGGGGTAGTTGAGACTACAAAAATGTGAAATAAAATAGGCAAACAAAGTCTTTTAAAAGTTATGCATTCTTTTGCAAATCAAGATCAATCAAAATAAAAATTGCTTGCTCGACAAATCGTTGACATTAATCGACAGAGAGGAAAAACGAGTGAGGAGAAAAAAGAAGCACATTGTCATTTGCTCATATCGGCTTTTAGTGTAGTTTGTTTTTGATCACTCCCCCCCCCCTCCCACCCAAAAAAAAAAAACTTTTCATCGAATGACCTACGGTATAAAAATTGTACAAAATGGTTTAAAAAAAAATGGCGTAGATTCAGAAAATATCAAAACGAAAGAATAATATTCTGGCCGTTTGGACAATTCATACTTTATTTTCTTGATAAAATACAAAACGAAAGAACTTTTCAAGGAATTTCAAAAACGTAAAATAATTTTCAAAGACTCTGGAACAGTTGAAATTATTTAAAGCACTTTTTTTGCCCTTTTCAGAAGTTGATTGCACAGCCTTACGAAATGATTATAACTTTGCAAGACACACCCGTTTTAAGTTAAAAATAAATGTACATATAACGAAATATTTCTCAAAACAAACAATTTTTTTTTCAATTTCATATAATGCTATCTTCATGCCCCTTCAGCTTCAACTTTATGCACTATTCAGTCTGTAATAAATTTGCTTTATTTTAGCAATGGTAAGACATTATGTTCAAAACACTAACAGAACCACGTTAGGTGTCAAAATAAATATGCGTAAACGTGTCCTGCGTCCGGGGCACATTTGCGCGACCGACTTGGATTCAAAAATAATTTTTTAACGGTTAAAAACACAAGCTGAACAACAACTGAATATACCAATTTTGACTCCATTAATTGCTTCATAAAACCGCAATGTATAAAATTTCCTTACTTAAAACATGAAAATTAGAAAATTATTGAAAAAAAAATCCACGTAAACGTGCCCCGGTCTACCCTAGTGCAGAAAATGAAATAGAGTAGAGTATTTTTTTTCATGCTTAAGATCTTAACTATGAAATAGAAGTAAGATAGAAACAAGCAATAACAAAAGAACTTCCAAATTACTGAATTCGATATTAAATAAATGGCAAGACATGGAACATATCAGTCAAAAAAAAAAAAAAAAAAAAAAAAAAATATATATATATATATATATATATATATATATATATATATATATATTGAAAAATACACTACAAAAACGCGAGAATCATGATTTTTGCATTTTTTGCTCACGATGTATCAAGAAGTTGAATTTGGCACATCTTGGTAACCAAATACTTACCTAATCGGGAACTAGGGGCCCGACCCTTGGGGAATCCCCGGTTCCAAATCGGTGCAGTGTAAGTTTTATAAGAGTTTTAGGGGAAGGAGGGCAGGAGCGTGCACTGGGACACCTGTTGGCCCGGGGCCGAGCCTGATGGGGGCCCAATAATTTTTAAACTAGGTATTAAAATAGGGGTAAACTACATGAAGGGGAGTCCGAAAAATTCATTTGTGACGGACCCTAAAATTTCTGTGCGCGCCCCTATAGGAAGTCCTAATTAAGGGTCTAAATTTCAAGTATGCTTTGCAGCTAATGAGAATTGGAATTGCTTTTTCTGTATTTCTTCAAAATTTCACTCGTTTAATAGTTATAAAATTAGGAATAAAAAATCTTTGTTATTTTCCTTTTCTGACATTATAAATTTAAAAAAAAAAAAAAAACTTTCTTCTGTTTTACGGTACAAAACATTTCGGGTTTCGGGGGGGGGGGCGGCGGGTCCCCCCCTTTGGATACGGCCCTGCATCCTGCATTTCAGGCTCATCTCTATATTCTCGTTGTAATTTCCATGAAAATCAAAAGTAACTTTTGCCTTATCTCATGAGGAGGTTTCCTTGAAACTTTTTTAAGATGTATACCAACTTTCATCTTATAGTGAGAACTGCTAAGATTTCATTGTTTTCCTCTCCCTAGAGTTAACCTACCTGCTCCTAAAATAAAATAAAATAAATAAATAAAGGAAGCTCCGTTACTTGCCTTTCCATTGCTTCCCGCCTCAGTACGCACTTTCCGACAAAGGAATAGAAAAAAACAAGCAGTTGTGTTCATGTGTCCACTAGAAACAGTCCATAATCCAGTGTTGCCAGATGGTCAAATCCAGATTTCTCCAATTCTCTTTCAACTTTTCCCCAAAAAGCGATGTTTTCTATCAAAATTCCCCAAATTCAAAAATTATTTTTTCACTAATATTTTCATAAAATGAATCGACTCCCTCTAATATTTTTGTCTCTTGAAACAAATTTTTTTCCCCCAAATAGCCAAATTTTCTTATAAAATTCCCCAACTTTTTTTTGTCCCATTTTCGCCTTTTTTTTGGTCTTCTTTATCTTTATTAAGCAATCACGATTGCTTATTGCTTCATTTGACTGTTTTGATGTGCTATCATTTTATTTTCCCATCAGCACCCTCTGCAGCATCACCGTCGACCGGCTCCTCACGATGCTGCTCCTATACTGCCGTGCTAAGCACAGATGTGGTATCTGCAGTTGAGCTCAAAATGAGAAATTGATGATTAAAGTTTTACAACTCGTTTTTTTATCTATGACTTAATTAAATGCTCAACTTGCGGTAGTTGTTTCGTAAATAACTTATCTAAAAACCGTAAGAGAGTATTTTTGTAAAAATCTTAATTTAAAATTAATAAATGTAGTTACGACAAATTTTCTTTTCAAAATCTTTTCATATATTAAGCTATTTTCCCCGTAAGGGACAATTACTAGGGATTTTTAGAGGTATCTTCACAGATACGACAAAAGTAGCTTAGAAAAACGTGCTCAATGTATCATTAAATAATACTAAAAACATCTGCTTCCTTTGGACTTAGCTGTTTCGCTTTATTTTGTTAATACAAATCTAACAGAATCTAACTTCTGAAAGGTACCATTTTCAAAACTCCAGACAGTTAAAACTGTAATCCATAACAATTTTCTGTTTTTTATATTCAAAGAATGTTTTTTTTTTATAATGTTTTATTTTCTAGATTCATTTTTACCGAGCATGAAGATAATTTTGGCAGCAGACGATACTTAAGTAAAAATATTACTGGCCATGGAATGAAATGCGTTTTTTTTTTTTTTTTTTTTTGCATGAACGATTTAGATATAAATATTTTACATGCATTTCATGTTTAGAATTTGCATTTAAATAACCATTTGAAAAGAAAAAGCTGAATATTTACTTTAAAAATTATGCAAAGTTGTATTAGTTTTTATTATCAACCTGTATCAACTATTCAAGGATAAACTAATTTTAATATTCTGTGTTACAATAAACTGCTACATTATTAAATATGCTGCTTTACTGAGGTATAAAAGTCGTATCTACAAATTACTAAGGAAAAAAGTGGTAACTGCGCATATACCACTTTAAAGGCTTAGTATTTGTCATTTACGTTCAAATTGCCTTAACAAACTAAGCAAATTTGCAGTTACGACTTTTTTCCTAAAGCTTTTTTTAATACCTCGCGTTCACAAATCGCCAAAAAACTTGAGATTTAGGTAAATTAAATTACTAACGACCACCTGGTGACAATAACTCAATTTTGATAAAATGTGCAGATACCACATCTGTGCTTAGCACGGCAGTATAGCGAAAACCGCCTTCAGCACCCATATCCTACACTTACACGCATACATACACGCACGTACACACAC